>NC_090939.1:716651150-716954180 GCF_040938575.1 Ambystoma mexicanum | reverse complement strand
GGATTATTAATGGCCATTCATTCAGGCTGTGGCCTAAACCTACAGGAAGTAATCCATTCATCACACCTGATCCAAGCGGCCATTTTAAACTGGACTGGCCCAGACGGGACTCTGAAGAAGACATGGAAGGAGAAACTTCTTGTAGTCAATGCATACTGGAATCCAGAAGCGATCACAAACAAAGACTTTCTCTGAGAGATATGGGACAACACAGTCGTAGACCATCAATGGAACCACGCCATAATTAATGGCGATTTTAATGCTGCCTGCAAAGGTGTAGGAACTGTAGGAAGCTGCGGTCAAGTGGACCAACCTAGTGATACAAGAGGAAATCTTCTGGAAACCTACATGGCAGAAAGAGACATGCATAATCTATATTGGCTAAGGAAAACGAGCAACCTAAATATACCCACATGGCAAAGAGACAAACAACAGAAGACCATCAACCACATATATGTATCAAAAGACCTGTTGACGTGTATGGAGGCTGCTGAAGTGATTCCAACAGAGAAAAGTGACCACAATATCTTAACAGCAACCTGGTCTGCTCTGCAGCGACTGCAACCGTATGTAACGGTAGAAACTGAACTAGGAAGTGGAGGATCCCGTCTGAAACTTACGGTGGGGGCAATCCAAAAAATCCTAGAACAGTATACTCGACCAACAATGGAAGATTCTAGGAAGCAGTCTACTGGGGAAGAACATCTCGATTACGCCCCCTTGCTCACAATTTACATCAAGCCACGTGGAAAGCTCAAAAGTTTGTCTATAGACTTCAAACACCTATATAACAGGGGAATAGTGAAGAAAAGTTGAATAATCTGCCAGTTACAAAGAGTGGAGAAAAGGGCACCAACTGAAGAAAACATGAGAAGGTGGAAAGTAGCCCAACGAGATTACGGAAATTGGTTAATCCAACAGCGACATATCTTATATCAACATGACGCGGCGACAATGTTGAGAACACTAAATGGGAAAAAATCCAAGGACTTTTGGAACCTGATCAAAGGTGCAGAAAACAGCTCAAACAACTACAAAACAATGAAGGGGAAACAGTATGGATAACACATTTCTCTAATCTATATGCACGGCCCATACCTTCAACAGATAAAACAGTCTTTAAAACTCAGATCAGAGTGAATACATCTTCAAAACCATGGGACATTCCTAGCGATGAAGAATCCATTGTGTATAAGATCAAGAGACTCAACAACTCAAGGGCACCAGGCCCCGATGGTCTGACTAACCTAGAACTAAAATAAACATCTGGAAATAGGGGCCAAGCTCATTAGTAAGATGTTTGCAAATTGCTATGACAAGCAGGCGGTACTGCAATCTTGGACTAGAGCAAACGTAGTTCCGATATTCAAATGGGGATCACCAGAAAACCCAAACCAATACCGGCCCATCGCCCTGCTTGATGTTATCTGAAAGGTATTCGCTTCATTGGCACTGGAAACCTTCCGAAATTGGCTTGGGAGAGTGAACTACGTTGACCAATTTTGAACAGGATTTATCAGGAATGCGAGAACTTCGGTAAACATCCTGACAATAAATTCAATCAAGTTCATGGCACTAGAAAGAGGATCAACTATATATATGGCCTTCATTGACCTGGTCCAAGCTTTCAACCAGGTCAATAGGGAGCGACTCTGGGTTAAATTAGAGGAGACACACTACCCAGCTGCAGTCCTGGAACCAATACAGGCATTATACGAAAAAACCTCAATGAGGGTACGCCTAAGCGAAGATGGGTGTCTATCCGAGGAAATAAAGACATTTAGAGGCATCAAGCAGGGCTGCCCGTTGGCCCCCACACTCTATAACGCCTACATCGCCGACTATGAAGACACAGAGGGAGGTACAAGAATTTTCCCACCAACACTTGGTGGGGAGAAAATATCGAGACTCCTACATGCCGACGATATTATTCTTCTGGACCTCACACCAATTGGGCTCCAACATCAACTGGAGAACTTAGCGTCCTGCCTGAAAATGAATGACTTACAACTAAATAAAACAAAAACCAATATCATGCAGATGGGCAAGATCAAGAAAAAGAGGTTCATCTGGAAGTTAGATGGTTTGGCACTGCAAGAGGTCCTTAGCTTTAAATACCTGGGGATCATTTTGTGCAACCATCCAAAAGAGTCAGTAATGCAAGATGCCTTATGGGACAAGCTTAAAGACCTGACATCACAAGCCAAGGCTATGCACTGGAAATACGGCTGTTACTCTCTCATCCCGGTTCTGAACTTTTATTAAGATGAAGGTAGTACCGGCACAGCTCTATGGGTTTGACACGATGCCATCTCTCCCAGACTCAGTCTGGTTAAAAATGGAGAGCCACTTTTGAAGATCAAACCTAGGCCTAGCAAAAACAACACCAAAGACACTAATCAGGCGGGAGTTATGTCTACCTTCACTTACAACATCGAAAGCCAGAGCCTCACTAATGCTGTTTAGAAAATTGCTATTCTCGCAGAAACCTAAACCTTTGGACCTGACCAAGAAAGAGCTTGACAACGAGTCCAACCAGTCGCTAAGTGGATGGAAGAAGGAAAACCTACAATTACTACACAAGTTAGATTGTTCAGAAGAACTGTTAATAACCAATCCAAATAAAGTGACTAAGAAATTGCATGAACTGGATTGAATCGAGACTTTCAACACAGCAAATAGATCTCTGCTGACAGCATTGATCCCATCACCGGCCATGAAAATATATGTGGTAAGAGGGTACGTAAGAAAATGTCCCAATAAACGATTGAGCGGAACATTCCTGAGATTTCGGTTGAACCAACTAAGAACAAGGGAAATCCAGGCTGTAAGAAAGCAATCAGATACTAACACCTGCCGGTTTTGTCAAATGAACGACAAAGTAGAAACCACTCTGCACCTACTGCTGGAATGTACCGCCCTTAATGGATATCAGGATAAAATACTTAGCCAGAGCACTAACAAACTACTCATCTCTGGAGGAAAACGATCTATGGTCACTCCTGGCAAGTGGGGAAGACAGCAGATGTGTGATTGCTGTGACCTTGTTTCTGAAACATTTGGATTTAAATGGTATAGACTTAACTGTTCAGGCACGTTGACCCTAAACCGTCATGAACATGTCTTCTAAAATAAGGGGCACAAGCGACGGAGAGACAATGTAACAGAAGATAGGACGTTAAAATAACAGACATTTTTAAACGGACATTGATGTTTAGAAAGGGAGGATTTTACCAATGTTATTGTAAAAATCGCTATGTGGTTAAATCAATAAAAAAAAAAAAAAAAAATTATTATAGATAAGAGTGACAAAAAATGTGTTTTGGCATGGGTGGAGTTTTTGAACAGCGGGACTCCCTCACTCCTGCGCACCTTTTAGTCAGTTGTTGACTATGTTCGACCTGCAGCCCGAGTCCTAGTTTGTCAAAGGACCAACTCCGGGGTTCCTGGTTGATTAGAAAATTTGTGGGATTTTGGCAAACTCTGGACTAGTGAGGCGCTGGTAGGATTCGATAATCCAGTAGTAGTTGAAAGACAGCTTACACAAGTAATGGATTAGTCAAGTTTTTTGGTGATGGCCGAACCCGGCCTCAGAACGGCTAACCAGCCCATTGGCACCCAAATTGGGAGGACCAGCTCACTCCACCTGGAAGCTCACCCTTAACTCAATTGGCCTTGAAAAAGACTCAGGTTGAAAAGCGCGTCGGCTGTGTAAACGTAACATCATGTTATAAATATCATCTCTACATCCAATGATGTTTCTCATTGGTGCAGACCAAACCAACGAATAAAACAACCTCATGGTTGACAATCACCAAAAAACTTGACTAATCCATTACTTGTGTAAGCTGTCTTTCAACTACTACTGGATTATCGAATCCTACCAGCGACTCACTAGTCCAGAGTTTGCCAAAATCTCACACATTTTCTGACAAAAAATGTGCTTTGCAGTGATGGACTATTAGGTGACTTAAGAAGATATGTTTGTGCTGAAAGAAAGCACACAAATCTAACGAAAGCACACAAATCTATCACCTCTCGCTCACGTTATAACAAGGTCTTTACAAGAGAGGAGACACATGGTGAAGAGCATCATCTGCTTGATTCCCCCCAATCTAGCTTTCCTTTGGCACGTGGCATGGAGAATGCCATTGTGGTAGCGTTGGATGATATTCTAAAATGCATGTATAAAAGTGCATTTACCCTCCTAATGGTGCTGGACCTATCTGCAGAAGATATAGAAAAAGGAACCAGGCTACCCCTCTCTTTCAACACTTACAGGTATGTTATACACCACATTCAACAGATTGCCTAATTAGTCTGTATTTGACATTTAGTAGATCACCACTGTTTAATTTTTCAAACACATTTTTATTTATCACACATATTTAAAAATAAGCCTAATCAAGGCTAATGAGCTTTTTCATACGTAACACAAAGTTGTAAATCAGTTCTCTTGGTACCTACATTAATTCATCATAATATATACTCATATAATGTTCTTGTGGTGTGCTAAATACACAGTGTGAGGGTTAGTAGTTTAAGTGACTTACAGTGTAGCTTTCATTACAATACACATATCAAGTCTCCCTATCTGCAGCATTCCGCACTGTTGATTTTTGTATCACTCTAGCCTGATTGTTGAGCGCCGCTGGCGTGCCCCAAAAGAGTTTGTGGTGGTTTAGATCATTCTTAATCGACCAAGCCCAATCTGTACAAATAGGTAGCTGCTGCTACAACCCTATTCCTGTTACATTTGGGGTTCCTCAGGGCTCTTATCTATCCCCTATGCTCTTCAATATTCAAATCCAACCTCTCATTTCCAGCTTCAACAAATACAAACTTTCATACCATTCATAATCTGATGACACCCACATCTACATGCATATCAATAATTCGTCTTACTCTTTCCAAAGAGTATTGGACTATGTACTTGAAGTCCAAAAATGGATGACTAATAATAAGTGACAACTGAATCCAAACCTTATTTTATTTGGCCCTTAACACTCAGCTCTCTCTATTGACTCCCGAGCAGACAGAGGATAGTTTTTTCATTGTCTCTATCTGGTGTTCAATACACCCATGGGCTGGCTTCATCCTGTCTTATCAACAGGATACACCTATATCGCCCTTCACTCTCCCTTTGGTCCGCTCCCCACCGTCTCCTAACTGTTCCTCCCTATCGCCATGTTACCAGTGGTGATAGGCGATTCTCAGTTGCCGGTCCTCACCTCTAAAAGGCCCTCCCAACATCCGTTTGATCAATTGAGTCTTTCATGGCTTTTCGGAAGAGCCTGAAATCCTATCTTTCCCTTACACTACGCAAATTATTGTGTAACCTCTGCACCTAGATGCAATTTGATCTGCCCGGTTGTGCTTTGTAAATGCATCAAATCAAATCAAAATGCTTCTATATGACTGTTCTTTACCCTGAAGTGCAGTGACCTCATCTCCATTGCCATTCTGGCCCTCTACTGGTAGACTGTGAAATTCAGGATTGACATTAACATTCTGTGCTTCACGCATAAAGTAGTATATGGTCACACTCCAGGAGGGATCATACCAAAATAAAGGATTAAAAATATTGCGAAGTCCAAAATCCAAATGTCGAGAGCCCCATTTTACTATATATATATATATATATATATATATATATATATATATATATATATATATATATATATTCAGTGAAAAAAACTTTGTTAAAGGGATGTTATGGTTAAGTTGTGCTACTAAAAACCTATGAAATTCAGTGAAAAAACTTTGTTAAAGGGACGTTATGGTTCCAAGTAAAACCGAAAAACCCTTGAAATTCGCCAGTTATGGTAAGCTAAGCAACCATAACTCGCGCCACCACCATGCACTGCTAAGACTAACACCCAGGACATCAAAGATGACATCACAAATGTCATTGATGACATCACTGATGACATCACATGTCTGGCTCACTATTTGTTCTTTTACTGACATATCTAGGCCACATGGTTTTCTTCAGTAACAGTCAGAAACTAAGAATTTTATTTTATTTGTAGACATATCCTTCTAGCAGGTTCTTACAGTAATTCCCTTAGAGTACAGTCACATCATATGAAACATATACATATGGGAAAACACAAGCATGAAAGACAGCAATCCTTTTTGTGCATAAAGATAATCACTAGACTTATGAGCACTTTCTGATAGTTCTGTTGTTTTTTTATGGCTGTACTTTCCCTGTATATGGTCATATTTGTATACATTGTACTCACACTACCTTCCTTAGGGTCCAATCACATCAAGTGATACATATTCATAGGGTAAATAGCAGCTTTGAAACAGAGCAATCATTTATTTGCATGAAACTAATCAGTTTTTGCTAACTTCACTTTCCCTGTATATACCCATATTGGTATGTGTTCTTGTGTCTTTGTGTTTTGTCTATAGTAATGCAATTATGTAATACATGGGTTTTATTAGCTACTTATTACATATTTAACAGTACACAAAAATCTATTAAGAAAACAATTATCATTTCATTATTCAACATATTAACATTACGAATATCATACCTTCATCTTGTACGCCGCACACAATGTTATGTTTCTGTATGAGTAGCTTAGTATGCTAGATAGAACCCCATAATAGGATGCTATTTATATCAATGCATCGTTCAATGCACTTATTAGGGTATATTTCTTGCAATGATTCTTGACACTTTTTTCGCAACATAATAAGAATCCCTTCTACACATATTTCATGAGAAGGACATAAACATGTGATGTCATCAGTGATGTCATCAATGACATTTGTGATGTCATCTTTGATGTCCTGGGTGTTAGTCTTAGCAGTGCACGGTGGTGGCGCGAGTTATGGTTGCTTAGCTTTCCATAACTGGCGAATTTCAAGGGTTTTTCGGTTTTACTTGGAACCATAACGTCCCTTTAACAAAGTTTTTTCACGGAATTTCATAGGTTTTTAGTAGCAAAACTTAACAATAATGACTTTGACTTTATATACATGTCATATGGAACTGACTAGATCTCTTCTTATGAACTTGATGTCCGCGAACTTATTTAATGTTCGCGGACATGTTCGGAGAACAGTACCACTACCTAAAAACTGTGGGGGGAGTGGTGGGGGGGTATGTTTGATTGTTATATCATAATATAAGATCATTTAACAAATTCAAAAAACAGCACACAAACACATTATATATAGTAATACATAAGAAATGTAACCCATATATGTAACACACTAACCATTCATTTAAATACAATATGTTCTGAAATGGAATATACCACAAGAACATAAATTGGCTTCCAACATAATTACCTCACAGACACAACAGAACTGAGAACAAGACCAGACCCACTGAATATATAGGACTTATCTTACCAGAAATAGTAAGTGTACTTCCTTTTACTCATATGTTTATAAACTTTCTGTATTAGATTAAAAAATATATTATCTTTTCTTTTTTTTTCTCACAGAAATGTCTAGTACTCTGGAATGGCTAGAGGACAATTTCCCACATGAAGAAATGTCACAAGATAGTGAAACTAATGGTAAACACTTTATAATATAAACCATTTAAATATTATTATTTTGTATACATTTAACATATATATATTTTTTTATACAGAGCATAACAAAATAGAAACTACCTCTGAAGAAGCTGTTATGGAAAACACACTTGACAACATAAAAGAAAAAATTGATTTACTGTTGACCAATTTTAATAATTTGAAAACTTTTGTTGAAGATCATTTTAAAACAAAAACGTCATACCATTGCCCCACATGTACTTGTCTCTCCTCACCATATCCCAGTCAATTATCCCCAAACCCTCTCCATAATCCAAAACGTTTTGATGAGATTTCCATCCCTTCCTCACCTAATACCAATCATGTTGAAACCCCAAATTCTCCTGTTTTTGTTTCTGTTTCTGCCTCACCTTCTCTGTCATAAATTATTAATATATGTTAAATAAAGTTTAATTTTTATATTGTATTGTGAACAGTTTCCGTTTTTAAAAAACAATAAAAGTGTCCGCGGACAGTGCGAGTGTTCTGAAATGTTTGTACATAAACAAAAATGGAGGTGTCCTGAAGAACACCACACCTGTTCATACTGTTCGCTAACAAGTTGAAACAGTTCTAAGAACACAATTGGTGTCCTGAAATGTTCGTAAATACACAAAAATGATGTGTCCTGAACAACAGTAGAACTGTTCGTAGTGTTCGCTACCCAATTGAAAGTGTTCTAAGAACACAATTGGTGTCCTGAAATGTTCGTACATAAACTAAATTACACGTGTCCTGAAGAACACTATATCTGTCCTTACTGTTCGCTACCAAGTTTAAACTGTTCTAAGAACACACGCGGTGTCCTGAAATATTCGTTTCACGTGTGACGTACTTTTAATTACTTCAGAACCCGAACAGTGTCCGTAGGACATCAATGCGCATGCGCTAACCAATCTCCGTGCACTTGGTGTCCTGCGGACAGGCGCTTCCTTCGCAGACTAGTTCGCAAACAGATCATATGACCGCGCCCACGCTCATCGTGTGTCCTGAAATGCGGACACTGTTCGTGTCCCCGAACAATTTAAAAGTACATTTTCAGTTAATCCATAATATTTTTCAATAAAATCTCACCATGCCACAAGTCCCACATAGCAATCTTGAGTTTCTATATACCTTTTGAAACTTTCCGATCCTTTTTTTGTGTTTGATCTGTCCGCGCACAGTGCGCATGTCCGCGGACCGCGCACAAGCACCCCTATAAAAGACCACGCCCAAGAGCTTATTCCCATTGTGTTTCTGGCTATTCTTCAGAACACAGTGATTTTTGCTGCCACCTGCAGACTACACCATCATCGAGATGGCATCCTTGGCTGCTGAACTGCCACTTGGTGATGAACCTGCTTCAGCACCCCCACCACCCCCTCCACCACCACCACCACCCCAAGGGCCTGAAGAGGGGAACAGGACTGAGGATGCGGAGGAGGAAGAAGAGGATGATGAGAATGAGGTAGAGGAAATCCCTAATACCCGCACTAGGTGTGAGTCTTGGGTGTGGCGGTTATTTACCATTCATGGGAATGGTCCTAAGGCTTGTGCGAACCATGTTACCTGCAATGAGTGCAAAATGATACTCAGTCGCGGGAAGCACGGTAACTACAGCTTTGGGACCACTACTATGAAGCGACACCTGAGGTCATTTCACTATGGGGCTATTCGCAGGGTTGTACCTTGCGAAGAACGTAGCAGGTTCATTTCCTCTACTTCATCCTTTGTTTCTGATCCTGTCACCACAAGGACCACCTTTGTGGGACAGTGTCTTTCTCAAGCTGCCTCACAGGTCATACAGAATGCTGATGACCCTTACCTTTCGAGGGTCACAGTTGTATGTATATACTTTCACACAGTACTCTGCAGGGGGGAGCGACTTCGGAGTGCTTTTGAGACTATCGTCTCAGAGCACGAGAAGACCTGTCAGCTCGTCTTTTCTTATCCCTGTGGTTGGTGTCCCCCCTTTACCCTCCTTTACCCTCCTCTCCTAGTGTGTTGTGTCTGAAAAACCAAAAAAAATACAAAATTACAAAAATCAAAAAAAAATAAGGCTCTTTTCAGAACCGCCTTTCCCAGTTAAAAAATAGAAGTGAAAATAAATGAAGCAGGGCTCTTTGTATTTTTTAGAAGTCCGCGAACAGTTCGCGAACATTAAAAAAATTGGGTTACTACTCCATCACAAACATTGTAATTTTCTCTGGAAAGAAGTGGTGGCTTTGAAAAGAGCCTTTGGGTGGTGTTTGTAAGTCAAAAATTGTAAATGCTTAACATCTACTTCAAAATCGTTGTTGTAATTCCAAAAAAGGTTGCAGTGCATTTTGTACATTTCTCAGAAAAATCTGATTGCCACCATAAGTAAGATGGACTCCATCTCTGCGAAAAATGTATGTACTACAAAACATAATATTTTCATTGTGAAAAGAAGACATGCAAAAATCTCTTAGAAAGCCACAAACAGCCTTATTAACATTGCGCCTTGCTTTTTCCATTTGTGGACCAAATGAAGAAGAACGAAGCCACATTTGTCTCTGCGCAATCCGTGAAAATATCACTTGCGAATTAGGAAACATGTCCATAACCTTCCTCAGTCCTTCTTTCATAGCAAATTGCAAAAAAATTCCAGTCACATGCCCTAAACTGTTCCCTCCACAATGAATTACAATTATGTCTGGATGTTGCTCTGTCTCCAAAGTGGCACAGAGAGGTAGCAAATCCAACCACTTCATTCCACGTACACCATGCCAGTGTACTTCCACATGTGGGAATCCAAGATCTACAGCTACTCCACAGCTTTCTGCATGCACCTTCAACCAATGTATCCACAAATCTCCTAAAATCCAAACAATCTGTTTTCTGAAACACACAGCCATAGCTATCTTTTGTTCTCTCAGCAAAAAGAGTATCTCAGAAAATCTCTCCTGGCACAACACACCCACCAAACTTTCCTGACCAATCCCTTTCAGTGCTTATTCTCATTTGCATGACTTCTGAACCCAAAATTCCCCGGATGTAACTCCCGATGTCCTGGAACTACCGCCATGTCCGCGGACATATCGTAACATGAACAGCCCTTCTACCATTTCCACTACACTCTCTCTGCCATTCCCTCATTGGATGTACCTCAAAAATCACATGACCATGCACCAATCACATTCAAGACCTCTACATCTAACTGCATCATCATAGATCAGCACTGCAAATGTACTCTGAATCTCTCTGAGTACAAGTGTCATATCATTGGCAAGCAGCATCTACCACAAATACTGTACAAGTCTTCAAGATTTCTACTTGCAGCTCCATGCATATCCATATGCATGAACACAAACTTCAGGTATGCATATTTTCTGTATAGTACATGACATAGCTCGCAACCATTTTTGTTTTACAGGCGGGTGAAATCACCCGATTTTGTTTTTAGCGGGTGAGACGCCCATTGGAATGAATGGGCGTGCAGGAGGCTTGGCGGGTGAGTCTGCCCTTTACAAGGTGTGTGACACCCGCCAAAAGCGTGTGACTTGAGAGGTATGGTAGATGAACACATTTTCAAACAGACTTTTACCTTGTAAAATCTGTTAAATGAATTTACTGTACTTTTTTCATTTTCCTAAAATCAACTACCACTTATACACCTTTATACTTTTTACTTTCTTTAAACACACACACTCAAATCATGTTAAACTAACATTTTTTAAATGAAATATATAGACTACATATATTCAAACAAAATTGCATGCAAACACAATCTATGTTTAAACCTTTATATTTTTTGTTTTTATTTATTTATTTACTTAATTACTTTAAATTAGACATGACATTGAGGCGCTATTACCTAGAACAGTTTACTTACAGAAATAGTGGTATTCACTAATATATTATAAATTTCACAAGACATAGTAAAAATATTTTATTTTTGCTACAGTTAGTCATTCAATACAATTTGTTCATTAAGAATATATCATATGCACTGAACTGATGCAATGTATCTTATGTAAATAAATTAGTTTAATGGTTTTACAGAAAGCACTGAGGATTTCAATTAAAAAAATCAATATCTAAATTAAAAACAGTGCTATATACAAACAAAGTTACTAATTTGAAGCTTTCACAGTTGCAGTGAAGACCAGTTTCCTGAAAAGAAGCAGCCGAATTCGAAGAAGAAAGAAAAACTAAGAAGTTACCTGTTAATTTAAAAAAAAAGTAAGTAAAATATCACCATATTATTTATATTATTAATCAAATATACTATAACATTAATACCAGCTATTTTGGTTTCTTAAAATAGAGATTTTGTACCATTTTGTCCAAAAATTTCCATGTCGTAAACAGCGATTTACAACCAGAATGGCCCACAAATTTCTATTTTTGGACACACAAATTAGCCGACTGAACCACTACAATTTTCATATTATAGAACAAACAACTGTTTTAATTGTATACATTACATTTACTATTTGTACTTTTCCACACCACTAGCTTACTTTTTTTTGGTCATCTGAACCCCAGTTTAGTGACACATAAATTCAAGAATACCTACCCCTACTAGTTTTAGTTCCCAATGCACAATCACACACCATTACATACATCTTTATCATCTTACTCAAACACTCATGCACACAGCACACATACATTCCAGAACACCCCAACCCATATCATCTTTATTTTTTTCAACAGACCCTAAAGAATGCCTACCAAAAGACAACTCCGTAGAAAGCAACGCAAAATTAGAGCAAATGAAAATAAAGGTGCACAACATAAGCATCCATCTCTAGCAGAGTTTGTAAAAAAAGTTGAAACAAAACAGCTAATACAATCATTTAGTGAAACACAAGAAGTTTCAAGTACAACAACTTTGCTTCCTCTATCAAAATGTAAAACAAACCAAAAAACAATTAACAGAAAATCACCTATCAGTACAGATAAAACTACTTCTTCAAATTTTAATATACTGCAAAGTAAGCATACCAAGAAAAGTATTTTAGCCAAAATATACCGTCACAAAGTCCTTAAAAATCTTATAAAAACAGGAGAGAAATCAGATTCAAAGCTTAAAACCTATCATAGGAAATTAATCTTAGAAGCATTGATGGACAGTGCAATTCTTCTCAAAAGAAATGTATTTATTTTACTGTTAAACAAAATGAAACCACTAACAAAACTAATAACTAAATTACAAAAATGACTTCTCAATAAGCGAAATGTCAACAGAAAGAACTTCTTAAGTATCTGCGGAGGTGAATGCAATCACACTACGAGCACAGAACCATATTTTAATGAAGAAGCGTATAAACAAAAGCAAACAAATACAATTGCCATAAATAGCAGTGGTCGAGGTTATGAAAAAGTGAATAATACCATAATGGAACAAGAAGTACTCCTTACAAAAATATGTCCTGAAAAGTTAGAATTACCCCTCCATTCAACTGAATCAGAACGTCTAGTGTACAAATGGCCATGCACGTCAATGTGTAACATTCCCAAACAATGTTTCAAATCTTTACACCAATTCCTCAATAAATATGTAAAAAGCAAAGACAAAATCAAAATTAAATTACTGCAAAATATAGATACCTGTCCAGTGCGCAAGTACACAGGACTACAAGGACATTCATTGGCCTGCATTACAGGACCTACTTGTAAAACTACTTTCCATGATATCAAAAGGATATCAACACATCATTCAACTATAAGAAATCTAGTCTATAAACTGTACTATGCTAAAAGTCCTGCTTTAGCACTGGCAAAGTTAAATAACATCCTTCTACATGGTACAGCAAAAGACCTACTTGAAGAAATTCACTATATCCAGAAAAAATATTTTGGAAGTGAAAGCCATTTACAGAATGAAATAGCTTTAAACCAATTAAGCAACAATTCTACACATGGCAACCTTTTGCTAAACACATACAAAAAAGAAATACTAAAATTTAAAAGTACATCAGCTGAAGTACCAAACCATGTATGTGTATGTTGCCGTAGAATTTTTTATAAAAGTAACACAAAAACTGTGGACCTCTCATACAAAATAGAAGACAATGAAGATTCTAAATGGTTTGAATTAGCTCTCTACCTTCTAGCAGAAAACAAATATGAAATAACTGAGCCCTTAATAATTTGCAGTTATTGCACCACAAAACTTGACAACAACCAAACTCCTTCACGTTCTATCACACATAATTTGGAATTATACCCAGTACCAAAACCTCTACAACAACTTAATTTATATGAGAGCATCATAATTCAAACAGTACACCCATTTCAAGCAATAATACGCCTTCAACCAAAAACAGCAAAATTACCTCCCTCTGAATTGGTAAAAGGCATTCGTGGAAAAGTAGTTTATTTACCATTAAATCTAAAAGAAAATGTGCATACTCTAGGAGTGCAACGTCCAATGCAGCAATCTTTAATTATATTAGTAAATGGAGTACCTACAAAAGACAAAAAAATATGGCAACAGCTGGTAGATTTATATAAAGTTAGACAAGCCTTCCAATATCTTAAAGAGAATAATGAATATTACAAAGAAATTAATATTGAAGAAAACTTGAAAGATACAACTGAAATAATTCAAGAAACACAAGAAGCTGGTCAATTTGAGCTACTAGATCCTGCTACAATATCAAATACTTTAGACCAGTATACAATTCATCCTTTGCACTGTAATGACACCGTACAAGATGTACTGGAAACTTACCAAATGCGTCAAACAAAAGGATCGCCAATCAGTATATGGGAAAAAAGTATAGCACGTGCTTTTCCTCTACTCTTTCCAACTGGCAAAGGAGGAAGATATGATGATAGACAAATTCAAATATCAGCTTCAGAATACCGCTCATTACGGATGTATTCTGAAGATACCAGATTTAGACAAAATGTGGAATACATACTCCACCAACTCTTTGAAAGTGAACTAGCAACTTTATGTTACGGAGTTGCACACATATTAAAATCAGGATCACACTTTCAAAATATGATAACTACACAATTATTAGAGAAAGTGCAACAAAAGGATGAGGTTTTACAATCAAATATTACAAATCTATTAGCAAATATGCGTGGTACTAAAGAGTACTGGTTTCGACATCATGGAGATGTACATTGTATGATCAGAAACCTTGGCCCACCCACTTGGTTTGTTACATTAAGTTGCGCAGAATATGCATGGGAAGATTTACATGATTTCCTACGCATATCAAATAAAAACAAAACAAACATAGATATTCTAACACCCGGAGAACTTTGTTCTTTGGATCCTGTTAATGTTTCAAGATATTTTCACCATTGCTTCATTGCTATGCTACATTTTATTTGTAATAAAACTGTTCCTCCCCTTGGAGAAGTGCAACACTTCTTTTGGAGAAAAGAATACCAAGCCAGAGGAGCACCACATATCCACATGCTTTTATGGATTAAAGATGCTCCTAAATTTGGTCAAGACAGTGATGCCACTGTTTTACAGTTTATTGAAAAATATGTCACTTGTCAAATTCCATCAGAAGCCACAAATAGCGATCTTTGTGCACAAATTTTACAATTTCAAAGACACAAATGTGGAAAATATTGTCGTCGCAAAAATCAAAAACAAAGGCAAATACTACACCAAATGCCGATTTGGTTTCCCTAGACCAGTTACAAATACAGGTCAAGTAAACAACCTCATGTCTTCAGTTAGACATACTGTTAAAGGAAAGTCACCTAAAAATACATATTACATAAAAAGAAAAGAAGAAGAAAAATATATCAATGATTATAATGCAATCATTGCCCACTTATGGAATGCAAACATAGATGTGCAGTACATTGCAGACAATTCTACTGCAGTTGCACGATATGTCACAGCATACTTAACTAAAGCAGAAAAGACAGAGCTCCAAGACCTCTGGAATGACCTGTCATCAGATAAAACAGTATCTCAGAAATTATACAGCTTGGGCATAAAAATGCTTACCCATAGAGAATGTGGATCTTATGAAGCAGCTGATCGTTTAACTGGTACTTCATTGTATGGTAAATCTGAAAATATAGTATGGCTAAGTCTTGGTCCAGCTAAATCTAGAAAAAGAGTTCTAAAATCATATGAAGATATAGAAACAATAGCCAAATATGATCCCAACAGCCAAGACATTTTAAAAAACAATTTATTGGACACATACTACCCAAACAGAAGTAATACTTTGGAAAACATGTGTCTATACCAAATAGCCCAAAATTACACATACAAAAATAATATGAAACCTGATGAAAAAAAAGGTAAATATAGAGTGACAGACTGTGAAGGCAGCTTAGTTAAACTCACTAAACCAAATTTAATTAATCATATCAAATTGTCATTGAAGACTCCTCAACATAAAGAAGTATATTACATGTCCCTGCTACAACTCTTCAAACCATGGAGAAAAGAAGAACAATTACTAGATAACTATGACTCATATGAGGATGCTTTCAAAGCAAATGAAAGCACTATAACTGATGTAAACTTTACACAGTACAAAACAATGTTGTACAATGAACAGCAACATGAAGAAGAACTCCAAGCTCAACTAGATAAGGATACTCCTGACAGTAGTCAACCTTCTGTAACAGGAAGCCACGAACTACTGGGAGAACCACTAATAACAAATGAGGCAGAATTAGCTATGATAGAAGTAGAAAACACCATGTGTCAGTATGAAGATAAGGAAGACTTAACTATACTACAATCAAAACTAAACAATGAGCAAAGTAGCATTTTTCAAGAAGTAACAAAACAAATTGCACATGGTGTAAAACATGAAAATAAAGAATGTTCCTGCCATAATTATAAACCTATACTACTGTACGTCAGTGGTGAAGCTGGTTCTGGCAAAACATTCCTAATCAAAATCATTAGTAAGTTCCTTCAACAATTGACAAACAACAAACTGTCAGCTGTTGTCACTGCCCCCACAGGTTTAGCTGCCTACAACATAGGTGGTGTTACATTACACCGATTACTACTATTACCAGTAGAACACCAGAACAAATTAGACTATTACAAACTTTCTGCAGAAGCTGCAATGGAATTACGCAGAGTATTGAAACAAATGAAAATGCTACTAATAGATGAAGTGAGCATGGTCTCCAACCTGATGTTAGCTTTGATTCACCTCAGATTACAAGAAGTACTCAAAACAGACTATGAAGAGCTCTTTGCAGGAAAACACATTATTGTTTTTGGAGATCTGCTTCAATTAACACCAATAAAAGTGAACCTATTTTTAAAACATTAGGGCACAAACTCTGCCGTAAAACTGTTGGCAGCATTGGAAATGTCAACTTTTGGCAACATTTCCAATACAGAGAATTAACAGAAAACATGCGCCAATCTGCAAATCTAACTTATGCCAACATTTTAAAAAGTTTGAGAGTTGGTATACTTTCTAAAGAAGCAGAAGCAACATTGAAAACCCGGCACATTAATGCACTTTATGGCGATAATGCATGTGCTACAGATGTTATGGAACAATTAGCCCACAAAAATGTCAATTGTATGGCCTTAATGCCAACTCTTGCAAGCTGTTTCAAATTCAATTAAATCATGCTAAGTAAAGAAATGCAACCAATAATGGAAATTTGCGCCCCAGACAAACTAGATGTACATGGTATGACACTACCCATGTGTGTCCAAGCCACAACAAGACTAAATAATTTAGAAAAATCAATCTCAAACACAGCAGGCTTAGAAAAGATGTAAACGTAACCTTGACGTGGACCAAGGACTAGTTAATGGAGCACTGGGTACAGTTGTTGGCTTTCAAACATACCCACGTGACAACAAAATTCAGTTTGTCAATATACTCTTTGACAAACTTTCAGAAGTAAAACGGATAGGACGCTCAACAGCTAGATTCCTTCTCTTCAAAGATATGTATGTACGCAGAGAACAATATTGGTAACACAGTCTTTAAAGAAGGCATGAGCTACGTAGCACTATCACGCTTAAGTACACTTGACGGTCTATTTCTAATCAACTTTGATGCAAGTAAAGTAAATGCTGATATTCCTTGCATTTTAGAATATAATAGACTTCGCTCACTATACACTCCCCATCTAAACACATATTCTGTTCCACAAAAACTAAAACGTTGTAAAAGAAAACTAAATCAAACTGAAATGCAACAGGACGTCACTGCAAATCCTCCAAAGAGAGTAAAAGAAACTAATACTTCATCAAGTACCACAAACAAAAAAGAATCAATTAGAGAAAGTAAACCAGGTACTTCTACAAACTCCAAAAAAAGCAGTTAGATACAGAACTACCTGGACCATTTAAATTCTCAAATATAGTTGGTGTAAGTTGCTATGCAAATGTAGCAATGAATATTCTATTTCAATTACCACCAATTGTTGACAACATTTAATCACACAGTACAGACCCATTGTGTTTGCAAATGTTAGTACTTCACAGAAATGCAGCAAACAATCCTGACAACACATATAGGCCCTCATTACGACCCTGGCGGTAAGGGGTTTGCGCCAGCGTTAGCTGCGCCGACCCCTTACCGCCAACTACGTGTTCCCATAGCGCCATGGTCATTTTTCCGCCCGCTTTTTGCGGGCGTAAAAATCCATGGCGCTATGGGACCTTGGTGTTAATTACGCCACCGTAATTTACGGTGGCGTAATTAACTCCTTCCCCACTCCCATTATACCCTATGGGGCCGAAATGGGAATGGGGAAGGGTAAATGGGTCAATGGGGACTTACCGCCCCGCCGACCTCGGAATGGGGCGGTAAGTCCACCATCCGCCATGGCGTAAACGGACTTTACGCCATGGCCGGAAAGTCCGTCGATGGCGGAAAAAATCCGCCAGGGTCGTAATGAGGGCCATAGTGTTTTTGGAATAAGACGACAATTGGACTACTGCGCTGGAATGTTGAAATTCACTATAAACTCACAGGAAGATCCAAAAGAATTTCTAATGTACTTACTACAAGTACTGGAAAACAAAAACATACCTATAAATGAAATCTTTCAGATTTCATACATGTGGAAACATACATGCACTCTCTGCAACAATGTGACACAAGAAGAAATCCCCAATGAACGCTTCATATATATATCAATACCAAATTGTGAATCCATTCCATTTCAGCAACTTGTACAAAATGCAAACCATGGTAGATTATGCTCTACCTGCAATTCAGATAATCGCTCCACGTTAGTAATACAAACACATAGTAAATACGTAATACTAATGCTTCTAAGTTACAATGCAGATAGTACCAAAAACAACTGCAAGCTGACTGGATTCACACATGGTCAAATATCACTTGGTAAGAAAACCTTCACAACGATAGGTATAATCTACCACGCAGGAGCCACAACCAATTCAGGGCACTACACTGCATACATAAAAAAGAAATGTGGATGGTTTGAATGTAATGATAGTACCATTACTCTAAAGCAGAGATTACCAGCAAATCTTACAAACGCTTATTTGATGTTCTTAAAACCAAAATTTGATAAATAAACTGTATTTAAACCTTTGAGTAAATTTGTGTTACAAAAATATAAACTGTTAGAATACTCCAAAAGCTATCTAACTGCTCAAAGATTCTACAACAACTAATCAGATAAATGAATACCACTAAATTAGACCAAAAAATAGACAGTTAGAATACGCCAATTGGTATCTAACTGTCCCAAAATTATAAATGTGTGTTAATATAATATAAACTGTTAGAATACTCCAAAAGCTATCTAACAGCTCAAAGATTCTACAACAACTAATCAGACAAATGAATACCACTAAATTAGGCCAAAAAATACACAGTTAGAATACGCTAATTGGTATCTAACTGTCCCAAAATTTAACAATATCCAAATAGGTAAATGAAAACCACTAAAATATATTAAAAAAATAGACAGAATACGCCAATTGGTATCTAACTGCTCCAAAATTTTATAATATCAAAACAAATGAAGAATCTGTTACTGTTCCAAAAAAAAATACAACAAAGCAAAGTATAAAGCATTAGCCAGAAACAACAAGTGAACACTGAAAACAAACAAACAAATAAACTGTAGCATAACAGAAAAAGGTTTTTTTTTAAATCCAACATGGATTTCTTTTGTCCCACAGACCCAATGATTTTAGCAACAAATACAGAAACTGAGCAAATTGCACAGTACTCTGATTTGTACTCTACTAAATATGAGGGTCGAAAAAAAATAAAAGTATATTGCTTATACAATGTAATAAGTCATTACAAAATACTAATACTAACATGCTATTTTCTTTTATCACAGAAATGAAGAAGAAAAACATGGACTCCCATTACTAGATCAAACACTAAGTATACAATAATAAGGACAACCATAGCAGCACATCACATCCATAGTATCTAATACCTTTGTTCCTTATACATTTGTTTTTCACCCAAAGTTATAAACAAATATGAATGTGATATGCTGCAGTGGTTGTTGCCAGTGCATAGAGTCTTACCGCCTGGGTCGAAATGAGGCCCAAAGTGCTGATAACCATAATGATTATCTTCATGCCCAGAAAGGATTGCTCTCCTTCAAGCCTGTATCTTCCGCTATGTACATGTTTCATATATGATGTGACAGGACCCCAAGTCTACAAATATAGTACCTTTTCAATTTTTACTTCCTGACTGTTACTGTAGAAAACTATGTGGCTTCGATATGTCAGTAAAGGATAAAAAGGGAGAGCCAGCCATGTGTGATGTCATCTTTGATGTCCTGGGTGTTAGTGTTAGCAGTGCACGGTGGCACGAGTTATGGTTGCTTATGTTACCATAACTGGCGAATTTCAAGGGTTTTTTGGTTTTACTTGGAACCATAACGTCCCTTTAACAAAGTTTTTTCACTGAATTTCATAGGTTTTTAGTAGCACAACTTAACCATAATATCCCTGACATGTAACATAGAACATACTAACCCCCTCGTAGTGATTTTCATGTCTGCGGACTACCGCCATGTCCGCGGACACATCGAAAATCTGATCGTGGTGAATGTAAATTTAAATAGTGTGCCCCATTTCCCCTTTGAAGTTGGCTCTGAAAAGAGACGTTTTTTTTTTTTTACAGATGCTTGACAGACACCTGTTATTTTATATTTTTTTTTCTTGTTTTTTTTTTCTTACTTTACTCCTAAAATCTTCACATAACCTTCTTCGAAGCAACCCTTACATTCCAAAATAAAAAGGCATTTCCGGTAAAAGATAAACAAATGCCATCTTCTTTAAAATTAACAGCATTACTGGCATCAATATTCTCATTGTTACAGAAGAACATACCAGCTCTAAGCATGAATGCACACATGCCTCGGTTGATGACACACCTAGCAATGTTTTGCTGAGGACAAAAAACTGAACTATTGTCCCATATTGCCCTAGGTAGTAATCCAGAAAAAATTACTTTCGCATTTGGAAGGATCTTCACTACGGCTTGAATCAAGCGTTCCAAATCAGCCAACAAAGTAGGGGCACTGACGTTGCCCAAATGGAAAGCACCATAGTGCAAAACTACCACATGCGGACTGTTCATCGTGGCCATATCCGCACAAACTTGTACAATTCCCTGTACATTGCAATCAGGCACAATGCTCCACACCACCTCCACTCCTTTGACATCAAGGTTCTTTGCAACATGCCTGTATTCAGCGTACTGCTGTAAACCATGCACAAACATATCTCCGAGCACCAACACCCTGACTTTCTCCACTTCTGCCATCTTCACCACACACAGTCTCTTTCAACACAAATCCACAACCTCGACATCTGATTGGCTGATCCGTACAGTCTTCTTTCCATGTTGGATTTCCTGGAAAAACCCGGATTTACCACGCCCTGTCCACGAACAGCCGCGGTGTCCGCGGACGGCGTCCACTTTACTCTCTGTACCATTCCCTCATTGCATACAGCTAAGCAATCACACAATACGAATAACGTCCTCAGAACACCCCCATTTTGTGAATTTTCGAACATTTCAGGACAATTATCATTATATTATTCTACATATTAACATTACAAATATACTTTTATCTTGTACTCTGCACACAATGCTATCTTTCTCCGTAATTAGCTCAGTATACTACATAGAATCCCATAATACAATGCTATTTATTGATTTAAATGCATCGTTCAAAGCACTAATAACGGTATGATATTTATTGCAATATCCTGGACACTTTTTTCGGAACATTATAATAAAAATCCCTAGTACACAAATTCCATGAAAAGTACATACACATGTGATGTAATCAGTGATTTCATCAATGACATTTGCGATGTCATCTTTGATGTCCTGGGTGTTAGTCTTAGCAGTGCATGGTGTTGGCGCGAGTTATTTTTCATAGCTTACCATAACTTGCTATTTTCAGGGGTCTTTCGGCTGTACTTAGAACCATAACGTCCTTTAAACAAACTTTTTTTAATATCACGCAAACAATATACAAACATGGCGTGCAAAAACCAACTTCTACAGATGGCTTTACACAGAATGTTGCAAAGTAAGAATTTATGCTTGTTCACAGTGAAGGTCAGCTGCTTCCATTTTTTTCTCGGGCCCCGGAGAGGCTCACGAAGCAGACTATAAGGTTGTATTGTGATTTGACCTTGACAGACAGAGACTGTGATGAAAGACTTCTCTTGAAGGAGTGTTGCTAAAACGTAAGAGAAGATAAAGATGAAATTTCTGAAACGAAACCACTTTTACATATTATATCACTATGCGAAAGATTGTTGGCACACGCAGAGTCGTATTTTGGGACTGCACCACTCGTAGACAATGGAAATTGCAATTTTACTGTACGTAACCCTTTAGATTACTTTATACCAAATATAATTACAATAGCGTAGCATTATAGACCGCTGAAGTTGAACTTGTTCGTTGAAAGTGGCATAATGTTTTCTACCGCGCACTATCACCGCCGAATTGATCCCCTGTCGTTTAGAGGGCTCTGAAAAAGGCAGACGACACAGAGTGGGTTAATATAAATAATTTAACCGGTCTATAGGAGGTCAAGCGCTCTACTCGCTGTGCCACTTCACTGTAGCCTGTCAAGTGGCACAGCGAGTAAAGCGCTCGCTTTGACATCTGTGCACAGCTTGCTAACGCAAGTTTGAATCCCGGCAAGGCGAAACTCAGCCTTTCATCCTTCCGTCGTCGATAAATGAGCACCACACACTATGGTTAATAATAAGCACCGCTTACATATTCACAGTTCTTAGCGCTATATGAATGGGAAAATATTATTATTTTATTATTAACATACTCTGTTGCACTATCTTCAATAGCAAATAGTTTCACGCCCTAATAAATAAAATGATGATTTTTAATGAAGATCGGCTTGCGAGACTAATTTATGTTTTTTAAAACAGGTACGTGGCCCCGTTTTGTCTATGTCACGATTTACAGACTCCAGCGGATGGGGTCTTCAACTGCCAGGTGCAAGTCCAAATATGCAACTTCATGACCCTCACCATTTTATGGGACAATCGCCAAGGACCAATATGCCCTTACGCAGTACTAGCGGCTACAAACAACATATCAACCAATACGGTGGTCTAATGGCTCGTTGTTGGAGCAACCTTCCGATTATCAGAGAGACCATTTACTGCTTTTATCATAAACCAACAGCCTATCTACCGCAAAGGAACAACGCGTGGCTCCAAATAAACTTTTGCTGATCGACAGCAGAGACAATAGCAAATCGCTGAATATTCACTAAACATTTCATTTGAAATAAATGTACTTTACCAAATGTACAATCCTGCTGTTTACTTTAAAACCACAGTTTCATATTCCGAATTGTGGCGCACTGAGTTGTAACCTGATCTAAAACTCTCTGTACCGCAAAGGAACATCGCGTGTCTCAACATTAACTTTTGCGGATCGACAACAAAGACAAATGCAAATTGCTGAATATTCTCTAAACATTTGATGTCAAATAAATGTACTTTACAACATTTACAATCTTGCTCTTTGCTTTTAAGTCACAGTTTCATATTCTGAATTGTGGCGCGCTGTGTTTTGACATAATGTGTGTTGTCTTCCGGGTTCTGTGTAAAGTCGCGTAGTACTGGAGACAACTGGGCGAGTTTCATTACGCATCCTGTAACGTCACGGAGAAAGGCGGGGAATATGAATGCTTTGATAATATCAGGCTTAGGGGCGGGAGATATGATTTAGTGTCGCAAAAGCAAGTCAGCCAGGTCAATAGCGCCAGTCATAGGATTATCACATAATGTCGATGCACACCAGCCGGATTTATCGTTTCTTTAGTGGACAAAAAGTCGGTTGACACCCCTAGGAAATTGTACTATTAGCGAACAAAAGGAGTGCTCTTAAAACACTTTCACCCTGACAACGAACAATACAAACAATGTTCTCAGAACACCCCCATTTTGTGTAATTGCAACCATTTCGGGACACTGCGAGTGTTCTTAGAACACATTCAACTAGACAGATTACAATACGGACAGCGTCCTGAGGACACCCCCAGTTTGTGTATTTACGAACAATTAAGTACACCGCGAGTGTTCATAGCTCATTTTTACCTTTCTTGCAAACAAAAATGACACATACTCGGTTAAACACCCCACCATTTAGTTTATTTACAAAATGTTAGAACAGCCGTGTTCTCAGCGGACAAATCGAACGCAACAAAAAGGTCTAGCACATAAAAAAACAAAGCATTGAACCTATCTCATACTCCCCAACCCTCCCCAAACACTCTTACACACCAACACACGGCACTAAATACAATTTTTTATCCACGTTTCACTGCGCTGTACGCGGTCGACTGCGAATACAAGATGGCGGGCGCCACAGAATATCTGACGCACTCCACGCCCCTCGCCGTCCAATCAGCGAACACGTTGCATGTCCGCGGACATGACGCAAGCCCATGGGCCAATCGGGGTGCTGTCCGCGGAGCGAACAGGGAAGTCCGTCCGTGAAGCGAACGCAGATATCACTAATTTTTTTGCCTTACATTTTGGTCATTTTTAAAAAAAACTACTGAACAGATTTACACCAAATTTACAAAAACACGCTTTTGGGACCAGGCCGCCGCTCCTGCTGCAAATTTGGTGTAAATCCGTCCAGCGGTTCGGGCTGTAGCCGTGCGCAAAGTTTTTTCCCATTCAGTCTATGGGGAAAAAAAAGTTTTGGGACCCCCCCTATAACTTTGCCCCCCCTGGACGAATCCTCACCAAACTTTGCAAAAAAATTCAGAGTGAGGATCCGTCCAGGGAGAGCGAAGTTATAAGCCACCCAAAAAGTGCCCCATGTCTCTCCCCCCTTCCCCCCACCCCCCTATGGAAACAGCAACTTAACCATAACTACATGGCCACTACCGTGGCCATGTAATATATATATATTTATATATATATATATATATATAATATATATATATATATATATATATATATATATATATATATATATATATATATATATATATATATATATATATGCATATATATATATATACACATTGTCTTGCTATGTATGCACTTTCTTTGGTATATTACTTATATTACTTGCACTTGAACTTTACACAACACATTACACTTGCCCTTACCATATAACACATTAACGTCCACCTCTGTATATGTCTGAAGCCGAGGCTGGGTGGTCTTTTGAGGTTGCTGGGCATTGAAATCTTGGCTACTATATATGGATAGGGATTGAACTTTTATTATCTATATGTACGGTTTTTAATCTTTTGCTACAACTGTTTATATATATATGTGTTAATTTTAGCAATGCTATATTTGGGATTTGCTGTTTGCTGCATGTTGGTTTTAGTATTGTATTACCCTCCATGATCATTAGCTTACTGTCATCCATGCATTTGCATTTTAGCATTATGTTTCTTTTTTATAACAAAGGTTTTATTGTGGTTGTTGGCACCCGTCATATATTTTGTACAACTCTATGATAATGGATATGCCTTGCATGAGATGGGATGTTTTTTTAGTATCCAACTTTCACCCACCATATTCTGTCCTGGTTGCCAACTTGAGATTCTATATTTCATTATGTGCATGTTCATTTGTATTTATGCAATGTTGTCATTTCGAGCATTAGACCAGCTATATCCAAAGACTACGCACTTGCATCTGCACATCAGTATATACGCGGGGGTCGTTGATTTCTAACTCCATGTAGAATCCGACCATCATTTTGCACTATGCGTTTAATCTGTTATTTTATTATTTGTGCTGTGCCGATTTCTAACACTGGCTGTGTATAGCTCGCCCATGCATTCAATTATATTATGTCATGCACTTTTACCGCTTTCCATCATGGCCGCCTGCTTTTCAATCCTCAGCTATGACTTGTCATTGTAACTAACAGAGTAATAGGACTGTTTTCCACTGTGTGCATTTTAACCAGTCTTTTTTGCTTTCCCCATACGTGATCAAGTGCTCGGTGTAGCGCGAAACACGCTGTTTGCAGGTCGCATACCATGGCGTCCTGCCTCTGTTTGTCTGTGTCTTGTTGCAATTTTGTACCACATGTTTGTGTGTACAAGTATATTTTTTCTTGTTGAACATTAAAGGTATCCGTATTATATACACGGCGTGCTTTTTTTGTTTACATCCAGAATATTGGAGTTTTGCGACCTATGCCTGGCTCGCGGGAGTGCGGTTCATCTTTCCTCCTTTTTGTTCAATATATATATATATATATATTATATTCAGTAAAAAAACTTTGTTAAAGGGATGGTATGGTTAAGTTGCGCTACTAAAAACCTATGAAATTCAGTGAAAAAACTTTGTTAAAGGGACATTATGGTTCCAAGTAAAACCGAAAAACCCTTGAAATTCGCCAGTTATGGTAAGCTAAGCAACCATAACTCGCGCCACCACTGTGCACTGCTAAGACTAACACCCACTACATCAAAGATGACTTCACAAATGTCATTGATGACATCACTGATGACATCACATGTGTATGTACTTTTCATGAAATATGTGTACAAGGGATTCTTATTATAATGTTGCGAAAAAAGTGTCAAGGATCATTGCAATAAATATCATACCCTAATTAGTGCATTGAACGATGAATTGATATAAATAGCATTCTATTATGGGGTTCTATCTAGTATACTAAGCTACTAATGCAGAAACATAGCATTGTGTGCAGCGTACAAGATGAAGGTATAATATTCGTAATGTTAATATGTTGAATAATGAAATGACAATCATTTTCTTAATAGATTTTTGTGTACTGTGAAATATGTAATAAGTAGCTAATAAAACCCATGTATTACATAATTGCATTACTATAGACAAAACACAAAGAGACAAGAACACATACCAATATGGGTATATGCAGGGAAAGTGAAGTTAGCAAAAAAGCACAAGTACTAGCACAAACAATTCATAACCTAACTGATTATTTTCATGCAAATAAATGATTGCTCTGTTTCAAAGCTGCTATTTACCCTATGTATATGTATCACTTGATGTGATTGGACCCTAAGGAAAGTAGTGTGAGTACAATGTATACAAATATGACCATATACAGGGAAAGTACAGCCATAAAAAAACAACAGAACTATCAGAAAGTGCTAATAAGTCTATTGATTATCTTTATGCACAAAAAGGATTGCTGTCTTTAAAGCTTGTGTCTTCCCCTATGTATATGTTTCATATGATGTGACTGGACTCTAAGGGAATTACTATAAGAACCTACTTGTAGGATACGTCTACAAATAAAATACAATTTTTAGTTTCTGACTGTTACTGAAGAAAACCATGTGGCCTAGATATGTCAGCAAAAGAAAAAAGAGTGAGCCAGACATGTGATGTCATCAGTGATGTCATCAATGACATTTGTGATGTCATCTTTGATGTCGTGGGTGTTAGTCTTTTAACAGTGCACAGTGGTGGCGCGAGTTATGGTTGCTTAACTTACCATAACTGGCGAATTTCAAGAGTTTTTCGGTTTTACTTGGAACCATAACGTCCCTTTAACAAAGTTTTTTTACTGAATTTCATAGGTTTTTAGTAGCGCAACTTAACCATAACGTCCCTTTAACAAAGTTTTTTACTGAATTTCATAGGTTTTTAGTAGCAAAACTTAACCATAACGTCCCTTTAACAAAGTTTTTTTACTGAATTTCATAGGTTTTTAGTAGCAAAACTTAACCATAACGTCCCTTTAACAAAGTTTTTTTACTGATTTTCATAGGTTTTTATTAGTGCAACTCAACCATAAAGTCACTTTAACACATTTTGTTTTACTGAATTTCATAGTTTTTTATTAGTGCAACGTAACCATAACGTTCTTTTCAATGGAGGAAGACCACTAGCATACTAGGTTCTCAAAGTGGGAACACGGGGTGGTAAAAAAAAGATTTTTCTTCCCAAACCGGGACGCCGCAGGCAGGCGTCCCGGTGTAGGAAGGAAAATCTTTTACCAAGATGGACACCATCGAAAGGGAAGGCGGGGTGTATAAAGAGAACACAACAGGGCATCGGCGGGGGGTCGGGAAGACCAATAGAGAGACACAGGGCATGAGCATGGGGTGGGGGAGGGGAGAGACACGGGGCATGGGGGGAGGTGGGGGGAGGGTAGAGACACACGGGGCATGAGTGGGGGGTGGGAGGAAGGGTAGAGACACACGGGGCATGAGCGGTGGGTGGGGGGAAGGGGAGAGACACACGGTGCATGAGCGGGGGGTGGGGGAAGGGGAGAGACACACAGGGCATGAGCGGGGGGTGGGGGGAAGGGGAGAGACAAACGGGGCATGAGCGGGGGGAAGGGGAGAGACACACGGGGCATGAGCGGGGGGTGGGGGGAAGGGGAGACAGACAAAAACACGGACATGAGTTTGTGTGCAGGCGGCAGATCCCGCTCCTCGGCCCTCCGCTGGCCACCGTGTGCCGATGGCGTGAGTGGGGGCTGGAGGAACAGGGGAGACACGGAGCATGAGCGGGGGGTGGGGGGGACGAAGGGAGACATGGGACATGAGCAAGGGGTGGGGGGAAGAAGGGAGACACGGGGCATGAGCGGGGTATGGGGGGGAAAGAAGGGAGACACAGGGCATGAACAGGGGGTGGGGGAAGAAGGGAGACACGGGGCATGAGCGGGGGGTGGGGTCCGCTCATGCCCCGTGTCTGGCCTGTTCCAACAGGATAGACATGGGGCATGAGCGGGGGGTGGGGGGAAGAAGGGAGACACGGGGCATGAGCAGGGGGTGGGGGGAAAGAAGGGAGACACAGGGCATGAGCGGGGGGTGGGGAGGAACACGAGGGAGACACGGGGCATGAGCGGGGGGTGGGGGGAAGAAGGGAGACACAGGGCATGAGCGGGGGGTGGGGGGAAAGAAGAGAGACACGGGGCATGAGCGGGGGCTGGGGGGGAGAAGGAAGACATGGGGCATGAGCAGGGGGTGGGGGGAAGAAGGGAGACACAGGGCATGAGCGGGGGGAAGATGGGAGACACAGGGCATGAGCGGGGGGTGGGGGGAAAGAAGAGAGACACGGGGCATGAGCGGGGGCTGGGGGGGAGAAGGAAGACATGGGGCATGAGCAGGGGGTGGGGGGAAGAAGGGAGACACAGGGCATGAGCGGGGGGAAGATGGGAGACACGGGGCATGAGCGGGGGGTGGGGGGAACACAAGGGAGACAAGGGCATCAGCGGGGGGTGGGGGGAAACAGGGCACACACAGGGCATGAGCGGGGGGTGGGGGGAACAGGGCACACACGGGGCATGAGCGGGGGTTGGGGGGAACAGGGCACACATGGGGCATGAGCGGGGGGTGGGGGGAACGGGAGGAACACACGGAGCATCAGCGGGGGGTGGGGGGAACAGGGGAGACACAGGGCATGAGCGGGGGGGAAACAGGGCACACACGGGGCATGAGGGGGGTGGGGGGAAACAGGGCACACACGGGGCATGAGCGGGTGGTGGGGGGAACAGGGCACACACGGGGCATGAGCGGGGGGTGGGGGGAATGGGAGGAACTCACGGAGCATCAGCGGGGGGTGGGGTGGAACAGGGGAGACACAGGGCATGAGCGGGGGGAAACAGGGCACACACGGGGCATGAGTGGGGGTGGGGGTTAACAGGGCACACACGGGGCATGAGCGGGGGGTGGGAGTGGGAAAGGAGGGAGACACGGGACATGAACGGGGGTTGGGGGAAAGGAGGGAGACACAGGGCATGAGCGGGGGTGGTTGGGGACCAGAGGAGACACAGGGCATGAGCGGGGGTGGGGGGGAAGGGGAGAGAAACACGGGGCATGAGCGGGGGTGGGGGGAGGGGAGAGACACGGGGCATGAGCGGGGGGTGGGGGGAGGGGAGAGACACATGGGGCATGAGCGGGGGTGGGGGGAAGGGAGAGACACACGGGGCATGAGCGGGGGGTGTGGGGGAGGGGAGAGACACACGGGGCATGAGCAGGGGGTGGGGGGAGGGGAGAGACACATGGGCATGAGCGGGGGGTGGGGGGAGGGGAGAGACACACGGGGCATGAGCGGGGGGTGGGGGGAGGGGAGAGACACACGGGGCATGAGCGGGGTGTGGGGGAGGGGAGAGACACACGGGGCATGAGCGGGGGGAGGGGAGAGACACACAGGGCATGAGCAGGGGGAGGGGAGAGACACACGGGGCATGAGCAGGGGGTGGGGGGAAGGGGAAAGACACACGGGGCATGCGCGGGGGGTGGGGGGAAGGGGAGAGACACACAGGCATGAGCGTGGTGTGGGGGGAAGGGGAGAGAGACACGGGGCATGAGCAGGGGGTGGGGGAAGGGTAGAGACACACAGGGCATGAGCGGGGGGTGGGGGGGAGCTTAGAGACACACAGGGCATGAGCAGGGGGTGGGGGGGAGGGGAGAGACACCAGGGGCATGAGCGGGGGGTGGGGGGGAAGGGGAGAGAGACACGGGGCATGAGCGGGGGGTGGGGGAAGGGGAGAGACACACAGGGCATGAGCGGGGGGTGGGGGAAGGGGAGAGACACACGGGGCAGATGCGGGGTGTGGGGGGAAGGGGAGAGACACACGGGGCATGAGAGGGGGGTGGGGGGAAGGGGAGAGACACACACGGGGCATGAGCGGGGGGTGGGGGAAGGGGAGAGACACATGGGGCAGGAGCGGGGTGTGGGGGGAAGGGGAGAGACACACAGGGCACGAGAGGGGGGTGGGGGGAAGGGGAGAGACACACGGGGCATGAGTGGGGGGAGGGGAGAGACACACAGGGCATGAGCAGGGGGTGGGGGGAGGGGAGATACACATGGGGCATGAGCAGGGGGTGGGGGGAAGGGGAGAGACACACCACGGGGCATGAGCGGGGGGTGGGGGGAAGGGGAAAGACACACGGGGCATGAGCAGGGGGTGGGGGGGAAGGGGAGAGACACACGGGGCATGAGCGGGGGGTGGGGGAAGGGGAGAGACACACGGGGCAGGAACGGGGTGTGGGGGGAAGGGGAGAGACACACGGGGCATGAGAGGGGGGTGGGGGGAGGGGAGAGACACACAGGGCATGAGCAGGGGGTGGGGGGAGGGGAGATACACACGGGGCATGAGCGGGGGGTGGGGGGGAGGGGAGAGACACATGGGGCATGAGCGGGGGTGGGGTAGAAGGGGAGACAGACACAAGGCATGAGCGGGGGGTGGGGGGGAAGGGGAGAGAGACATGGGGCATGAGCGGGGGGTGAGGGGGAAGGGGAGAGAGACACGGGGCATGAGTGGGGGGTGGGGGGAAGGGGAGAGACACACGGGGCATGAGCGGGGGGTGGGGGAAGGGGAGAGACACACGGGGCAGGAGCGGGGTGTGGGGGGGAGGGGAGAGACACACGGGGCATGAGAGGGGGGTGGGGGGAAGGGGAGAGACACATGGGGCAGGAGCGGGGTGTGGGGGGAAGGGGAGAGACACACAGGGCATGAGAGGGGGGTGGGGGGAAGGGGAGAGACACACGGGGCATGAGTGGGGGAAGGGGAGAGACACATGGGGCAGGAGCGGGGTGTGGGGGGAAGGGGAGAGACACACAGGGCATGAGAGGGGGGTGGGGGGAAGGGGAGAGACACACGGGGCATGAGTGGGGGGAGGGGAGAGACACACAGGGCATGAGCAGGGGGTGGGGGGAGGGGAGATACACATGGGGCATGAGCAGGGGGTGGGGGGAAGGGGAGAGACACACCACGGGGCATGAGCGGGGGGTGGGGGGAAGGGGAAAGACACACGGGGCATGAGCAGGGGGTGGGGGGGAAGGGGAGAGACACACGGGGCATGAGCGGGGGGTGGGGGAAGGGGAGAGACACACGGGGCAGGAACGGGGTGTGGGGGGAAGGGGAGAGACACACGGGGCATGAGAGGGGGGTGGGGGGAGGGGAGAGACACACAGGGCATGAGCAGGGGGTGGGGGGAGGGGAGATACACACGGGGCATGAGCGGGGGGTGGGGGGGAGGGAAGAGACACATGGGGCATGAGCGGGGGTGGGGTAGAAGGGGAGACAGACACAAGGCATGAGCGGGGGGTGGGGGGGAAGGGGAGAGAGACATGGGGCATGAGCGGGGGGTGAGGTGGAAGGGGAGAGAGACACGGGGCATGAGTGGGGGGTGGGGGGAAGGGGAGAGACACACGGGGCATGAGCGGGGGGTGGGGGAAGGGGAGAGACACACGGGGCAGGAGCGGGGTGTGGGGGGGAGGGGAGAGACACACGGGGCATGAGAGGGGGTTGGGGGGAAGGGGAGAGACACATGGGGCAGGAGCGGGGTGTGGGGGGAAGGGGAGAGACACACAGGGCATCAGAGGGGGGTGGGGGGAAGGGGAGAGACACACGGGGCATGAGTGGGGGGAGGGGAGAGACACACAGGGCATGAGCAGGGGGTGGGGGGAGGGGAGATACACACGGGGCATGAGCAGGGGGTGGGGGGAAGGGGAGAGACACACGGGGCATGAGCAGGGGGTGGGGGGAAGGGGAAAGACACACAGGGCATGAGTGGGGGGAGGGGAGAGACACACAGGGCATGAGCAGGGGGTGGGGGGAGGGGAGATACACACGGGGCGTGAGCGGGGGGGAGGGGAGAGACACATGGGGCATGAGCAGGGGTGGGGTAGAAGGGGAGACAGACACAAGGCATGAGCGGGGGGTGGGGGGAGGGGAGAGACACACAGGGCATGAGCGGGGGGTGGGGGGAAGGGGGGAGAGACATGGGGCATGAGCAGGGGGTGAGGGGGAAGGGGAGAGAGACACGGGGCATGAGTGGGGGGGTGGGGGGAAGGGGAGAGACACACGGGGCATGAGCGGGGGGCTGGGGTAGGGGGGAGACACACGGGGCAGGAGCGGGGTGTGGGGGGGAGGGGAGAGACACACGGGGCATGAGAGGGGGGTGGGGGGAAGGGGAGAGACACACGGGGCATGAGTGGGGGTGGGGGGAAGGGGAGAGACACGGGGCATGAGCGGGGGGTGGGGGAAAGGGGACACACAGGGCATGAGCGGGGGGTGGTGGGGAAGGGGAGACAGACAAAAACACGGACATGAGTTCGTGTGCAGGCAGCAGATCCCGCTCCTCGGCCCTCCGCTGGCCACCGTGTGCCGATGGCATGAGCGGGGGCTGGAGGAACAGGGGAGACACGGAGCATGAGCGGGGGTGGGGCAGAATAGGGCAGACACGGGCATGAGCAGGGGGTGGGGGGAAGAGGAGACAGACAGGGGCATGAGCAGGGTTGGGGGACTTACTGTACAGGCGGCGGATCCCGCTCCTGCTGACCTGACAAAGCCTAAAGCCTCTCATGCGAGAAAGAAAGATGGCGGGCGTCTCTGAAGCCATGACGCACTGCACGCTTTCACTGCATCCAATGAGAGATCATGTCAGATGTCCGCGGACATCACGCAACCCGCTTGCCCAATCCCTGTCCTGTCCGCGGAGCGAACAGGGAAGTGTGTCCGCGAAGCGAACACAGATATCACTAATTTTTTTTTACCAACTTTTTGGTCAATTTAAAAATAAACTACTGGACGGATTTTCACCAAATTTGCAAAAGCACAGTTTCGGGACCAAGCCGCTGCTCGTAGTCCAAATTTGGTGAAAATCCGTCCAGCGGTTTGGGCTGTAGGCGCGAGCAAATACATTTTCCCATTCAGTCTATGGGAAAAAAAAAAAGTTTTAGGACCCCCCCTATAACTTTTTCCCCCCTGGACGAATCCTCACCAAACTTTGTAAAAAAATTCAGAGTGGGCCATATACTTTTTTTTGCAAAGTTTGGTGAAGATTCGTCCAGGGGGAGCGAAGTTATAAGCCGCCCAAAAAGTGCTCTTCCTATGGAAACAGCAACCTAACCATAACTACATGGCCACTACCGTGGCCATGATATATATATATATATATATATATATGTAAACAAAAGGAGGAGAGGGGAAGGACCGCACTCTCCGTGAATTCATATCCAAATAAGGAAAAAAGTGCAGCTCACACAAATTAGAAAAAAAGGAAAAATATTTAATCAATTATAAACTGTGCAATCCACAATTGTCAAATGCAGTTTTACTGCACACAATTGTACTGCATGAGTTATTCAGCTCTACTCCAAATTCATTATGGGAAACATATTAAGCAAGGGCATTTACTACAAGAAAGGGTCATCACACAAAAGAAAGCAGAAATTAAAAGGCAACTCGCCATATAAAGCACAGAGTTCCAAACACAGAACGAAAGCAATTTTCAGATAGTAGGGTCAGACATCCTCTCTATAAGGACATGACCCCTCGCATTTGAAACTACCTCACAGAGTGGGCCATGACCAACAAAACAAGCATTGGCAATGCCAACAGTTTGGGCTTCTGTGGAGTACCTGGGCATCTACTAACAGTGCCTGGTAACAGCTATACCCTTATGGACAATCCAAAAATATGGATTTTAGTGGCTTTGCCAATGCTATTTTTTAACAGGGCTTCAGTGAGGGACAGGCAAGAGTGCTTATAAGTCGAGTGGCTGAAAGTGAAGACAGGCTGGTTAGACATTTGTATTGCACCGCGTGTAGAACTATGAAAACACAGCAACAGTGCTCCAAATAAGATTTTGAGGTTGGAGTATTAGCATTTTACTCCCGATTTTTAAACTTTGAGAGTAAATGTGATTGTGACAGAATACACCTTTCATTATTTCTCTAAGGTCTGGAAATGTGATCTTCCTGTATATATTTAAATGTTGAAAACACAAAAACCTCGCCAATTACATAGTAATGCAAACATTAATTTTATTGTGTGTTTTGAGGTTCGATAGCAGAATTGTCTTTTGATGTTTCATGAAAGTCCTCATTTCCTGGAGCTATTACTACCTAATGGTATGCCAATGTTATGATACAACCGTGCAGGGAGGCAAGGACCCCATACTAAATTCCATATCTAATCTCATGGTCAAATGGTTAACAGCGCTTTTGGCGAAGCACTGTACAATGAACATAGTTATCACAACTATCACCAAAACTTACTCAACAATACTCCTTTATTGACCTCGAAAGGATGAAAGGCCGAGTTGGCCTTGCCGGGATTCGAACCTGCAACCTACAGATCACGCACAGATCTCAGCAATCAGTGCTCAACCGGCTGAGCTATCTTATTGGCGAACATCCTTCAGAGGTCCGTTAACTGAGTATCAACAGAGGTATAATAATCACAGTGCGGGACTAACCATGTATGAAGCACTAAATAAAGTTAAATACCTATCTGGATTATTACGAGGGCATGTTTTGCTTAAGTTTCTATTTCAATTACAAATGTAACTTTCATTTGTTTGTTTTTGGACAGGCTTGCACTTCCTGGAGAGTCCGGTTTCGGATGTTTTAATTGTAGTCTTGAAGATTTCAGAGGCTAGAACACCTGTGATTGGTGTAATGACAATCACTCACCTTTGAGCAAAGACTCTGATGCCACTGACCATTTATAGTAATGTACCCCGTTGACTGCAAGGTTGAATTGATGTAAACTAGACTATGCATAGTCATCATGTAAAAATGGGAATAGGACAAAATGTCTGAGTTAAAATTACCGACCCCACCAAAAGACCTAAAACACACACCACGAAAAGTTCTAACTACCAAAAGTTTGAACATTTTGGGGAATGTGTTTAGGTGTTTCGGTCCGGTTGGTATGGGGCTGGGGGGTGTCAGCCCCCCGCCAGAGCAACAAAAAAAAGCCCGGGCTACAGGGGGTGTCCCCTGCAACACCCTGCACCCCACCGCTCACCCTAACCAAAAAAAAAATAAAAAATGAAAAAATAATAATAATAAAAGCGGGGGCTGGTGGAGTGTCCCCACAACACCCTGCTCCCCATACTGTAGTATAGTGAGCGGGGTGTTGCGGGGGACACCCCTGCAGCTCACCCTAGCCAAAATAAAAAAAAAAAAATGAAAACAAATTTAAAAAAAGCTGGGGATTGTGGGGGTGTCTTCGCATGATTATGCACACATCACAGGAACTTTGAAAATACAATTGTGAAATACTGGTTTGCTTTCACTGGAAAGCATAATTTTTTACAAGATGTTAATTCTCAATTGCAACTTAGTTTTCAATCTTATTCATTATACAATCCTAAAATGCTAGGAAAATAAATACGCAGAGTGCTTCTGTTTGCTACATGGGCATCAACACAGCAGAAGTTGAATGGAAATAAACCATTCCTTTAATCACAGTGTGCAGTTTCTTTATTGAAAGGCTTCAGAGAAATACATTCTGTTCCAGAGTCTTTTATTCATGACTTGCAATGACATCCATGTAGATAAAAATCAAAAGAAGCATTCTGGTTTGTGTCAAGTAACCTGACCTTTGCACTGCCCTCTGCTCTAAACTTGTGTAATTGTACAAAGGAAAATAATAAAGCTGTTGTATTTGCAAGATTTTCATGCTAAAAAGCCCTGGTATGCATCTTATCGGGAGGCCTGCACAACAATGTTTGTAACGTATAGTTACCATTAGTTCAAAAGTAAATAAAAACAAGCCAGTTCTTGACTCGTTGCACTGCCTTTTTTAGTTGTATGCACCCCATTGCTTGTTGGGAAATCTCACGGTTGCGCCCTCCATCCGCCAATATTAGATACTAAGCTACGCCGCTGCAAACATGGCAGCAGGGCTTGCAGAGCCTATCTGTGTAAGGTGCAGAAAATGTATGGCGTCTTGAGGAAGAGTCAGCAGAGCCAGAAGGAAGCGGAACACAGCTATACAATCACAAACGCTAGAGCATCCGGCTGGTGTCCCAGGGCTGTCAGCAGCAGAGGGGACGACGTTAAAAGCCCTCTTCAAATTTGTGACGCCGGTCACTGCGGCCGGTCTCTGCGGGCGGAAGTCCAGCTTATGCCTAATAGAAAATAAGCAAGCACTTTAGTCCCCAGCAACGCACCTTATGGTGTTCTTAATTGTGTATTATACTTATTAAAATATGTGCGTTTTACAACTTTGGTTGATTTAAGTGTTTTTGATGCCTTGAGTTAGGAAGGAACAGTGAATGTCTTCCCTTTGATAATGAATGGCTTAAACCACAAGCCGATTGTGTTTGTTTTGTAAAGAGTAGTCCCCCTTCTGCTGAGGAAGTGCTGGGTGGTTTACACCTCCCTCTGCCTCTGCTATGGTATTGGTTGCAGAAAATGTACACATCACTACATGACCAAATCCCAACCGCAAATACAAAACTTGGGTCTCATTTGGGGGTCGCTGAGGTTTCCCTTTCAACCCCTACATAAATAATATATATATATTTATATATAGTTTTTAAATGTAAGCTCCTGGGCTGTAGCCAGCGCCATGTGGCTCTTTGTTTCTGGAGTGGCTGGCTTTCTTGTTCAGGCCTCTTAAAAAAATAGAGGGTTCCATAAGTGTAACACTTTGAGCAGTGACCCTAAATAAGAAAGAATAGGAATAACAAATATTGTGTCTTTCTGCAATTCTATACAATAATTGCTAGACTCATTAAAGGTTTATTTCAGGCACACTTTCGGGGGTGAGTCACTGATTTAATCTGTTCTTAAACACCTCAACTCAGCCTTTCATCCTTCTGAGGTCAATATATGAGTACCAACACAGGTTGGGTGATATTGTATGTATATTTGTTCTATATAAAGCGCTTAAGCATAAGTGCTATATAATAATACATCATTATCATGTGGCCTTGGACGTCTGCTTTCATTCACACTAATTTTCTAGTATGGGCCTATGCACACTGATATTAATGTTACATATGGTGATCCAGTTTTTTATAACATGTATATCACATTATATTGATATCATAACCATATTTTTCATAGTGTACTTAGGAACAATGCTATATGTTTTGTCAAGGGGTGAAATTTCATGTTCTATCGCTTTCTGTGATGTCACTTCGGGGCAGGGTCAAATGACATTGTCGTAGGTCAAGGGTCGTTTGATATCACTTCCGCTACTCCAGGCATTTTGAGTGAAATTACGTCCCTGTACAGAAGAACACAAGAACACAACTACTAAAAAGGAACTCCGTGATTAAGTTGTGTGGACAATCCACTGGATAAACCTGCTCGGATTTCAATCAATGTACGATAAGATCCTCTTCCGTGAAAGCTTACTCTAGCCACTTTACATCTCTCTCTTGAATACAATAGTACTTTAATTGAACGGAAATAACGTTTAAACAAGCAAGCATTTAGCTTTAAGCCAGAATCATTACATTGGGGATTGTGCATTCCGAAATTCCGATTTTTGGGATATCATTCGTTCATTTGAAAAGAGATGGCATTGAGTGAACATTGCTCCCTCTGTATGAGTCTTTTTTGTCTTATGTGTTGACTACGAACATGAAGCACAGATCACATACTTCGATGGTGTGACTTTTTTGACTCTCAAATATGAAAGTTAGGTATGCTCTGCATCACAAAAAAACTGCTAACACAGCCTAATTTGTCAATTATTTTAAGTACAAACTTGAAGCCTGCTTTCTGCGCGTGGCGAGATGTGGCAAGTAATGCACGTCCACGTTGGTGCAGCGGTGTTGCTAGGTCTGGAAAAGATCTGGGGCTACACTAATGTCGCGAGTGGCGGATCTCGGAGCTAGCCTTCTCGTTCTAGCCCCTGAGCTTCTATCTGGGGCTACAGTCCCCTCAGCCCATCCCCCCGCCTCTGCGTTGGTGCATTTCTGAAAGGTGATTTTGCCCCTAAATGCACATGTTAGAAGATATGTATTAGGTCTTCACAAATGGGAGCGACATTACATAGCCAGGTGTTGCGGGAGCCTGCAGAGGAGAGGAACAACAATGCCACTGGGTGTAACTTTGTTGCTGCTTGAAACGAGCAGTTAACAAGTGGCATGGATAGCACACACGCTTTGGGGGAAGGACATCTACTGCGTAGAGCCTCTCAAGACAGTGGCTATAGAAGGGGGAACACACCAGGCCTAATTCACAGAGAGGTGCGAAGTGTATTTTTCCGGAGGAAAGTCACTTTACACTGCAAATGTACTCTTTACACCATGCTAAATGGGTCTGAATGAGCTTTATTCAGTATTTTATAGGTGTTGGTCCAATGCCCACCACATTATCTGATATTTTTGTTTATCGAGTTGGAGCGTCCCACTCTTCCCACCGATTGGACAATCACAATGGGTTGAATTGAACTAGTATTTTAAAAACCTTAAGGTTAGAGTCTGCCTGGTAAAGTTTAAAGTTGTTTCTCTCACTCCAGGATTAGGTCAATTTTTCAAAAGAAAAATTTAGGGCAGAAGAGGAATTTCGATATATTTTTCTGGTTTCATGGAGTCTACATCGTATCTTAAATCTGTGGGATGACATTTGTATGTATACTATCCATTTCATGGCATATCATGAACTGCTATTTCAATATTGTTATATAACTTTTGCAATGGTTCTACCTTGACATTGTACACGAGTATCCACATTTTCATACCATGCCCTCAGATGTAATGCCTTTGTTTTTCTATTGTTGTAAATTAAGGCGCTTTGAGGAATTTGCGCAGGAGAAATGTAAGTGCAAGAAAGAAGACAGATGTGGAGCCGAATTACTGTTGTTTAGTGTTTGTAGTATGGAGAGAGTTAAAACAGTTTACTCAGCTTTTGTTTAAAGCTGTAGTAATAGCAAGCTGCAAGGCTAGTAATCACCTGCAAACGGAAAGATAAACAGGCACCCATTGTTCTAGCTGGTATAATAATTTATTGTAGGTCTTTTTGTACTGAGAATCAAAACAGCATAAGACAGGACAATTAAAAGACTCGTTTTTAATGGTGGGATACTCTTTAAGTATCTTTAGATCAAAATGAGGTTTGGCTCTTAGCATTTTGTTTATATTTTAAAATTCCTCTTTATGTTTTGGGTTTGGCTATTGGTGATTTAGCTGTTGTTAATTAAGTCAAGGTGTTTTAAAATACCTTCTGTATGGGTATGGGAGTATTTAAAAATGTAAATAAAGCAAGTATGACATGCTTGTAAATGTCAATATCTGTGCGTTATTCAATGTAGGCAAAAACAGTGCAACAGAATTAAAATCACTATGTCATGACCAATTTCACTTACTACCTTCGATACCTAACCCGTACTTTGACCTTTCACCACTGCTCTCCAATCTCGACATACCAGCTAATGTTCAATTGCAAACGCACATTGCCTCCCCATAACAATATTTGATTTTATTTGTATTTACTTTATTTATTTGGTATTTGTAAAGTGCCTATACAACAAATGGTGTTGCAAGGCACTACAAGACAAAAACGGGGTGGGGGACACAGGGAAGAAAACAACTATAATGATCCTACTAGAGAGTGGGTAGGTATAGGTTGGGAAGAAGGGACAATGCTAGGGTGGGAGGGAGTTGTGGGGCAAAAGGAGGTATACAACTGCATGGGGGGAAGAAGAGGGCCCATGGGGCTAGGCAAGTGCTGAGGGGATGCCAGGTGATCAAGTGCTAGGGGATGCTGGGAGTGCCGGGAATGAGGACCACATGCTCAGTGCAAGGACGAGGGTGTACCAGGCTCGGTAGGCATGCACATCCCACCAGGCTTGTCAGAGGAAAGGGGCCCAGAAGGGAAAGTGCAGGTTGGGGAGGGGGATCAGGAAGAAAGGGTGCTGGGGTAGACTGGGTGAGGAGAACCTGGTGCTCTGTATAGCTCAGAAGGGACCAGGCAGCCAGTCAATGTGACAGAGGGGGGCATTAGCAGGGGAGAGGGAGAGGGAAGGAAAGGTCTTAAGAAGCTTCTGATAAAGGAAAGAGCAACACAGTGTAAGTGATTTCAACCCAGCACTTCACCTAAGTCAATACCTAGCGTGGGATGCACAATTGAAACCCTTAATTATTTATTTATGCCTATAAGTTCTTTTATTTCTGAATGATATACCCTTATATCACACCCCTCTCTTTGAATCCCGCCCAGTCACACTAAACCAGGAAGCAGGCTGTTTTGCAAAGTTAAAAGGATTTATTTTATGTATTTGCACAATATATATATCACACTACCTTAATGGTTCTACAATGATCACCAATGGGGTGATGTCACAATAAATCTCCATAATCACACGGAGTAATGATAGGAAAAATAATGCAGCATAGAATAATACTTTGTGTGGGTTCAATCAAAATGCAATGTGATTACTCTTTCCCCCTGCACACTACTCAATCCCCCAATATGCAGTATAATGAGATGGAAGGAGAGAAAACAGGTTTCAGGCAGACAGAATTCAACAACACAGTATCAATCCCAATTTCCCCCAGCAAACTCAAATAAAAACAGGAATGATTGCAACTTGTCAAAATGGTTTTGAATGTGGCTTTGAATGAATGGGAAAACACTGAAAAATGGATTTAATTCACTAAAATGGTTTCAATACTAGTGGGAGCTGCTTTGTATGGTATCAGACAAACACTAGCAATGATTATTGAGTAACTAGCAAGTTGAAAACTTAATTCTGAGGTCGGAGGCAAGGAACAGCTATTTCACACATGAGAGATTTGAGCCAAATGAAAAATTTGCGGCAAACTTTTCTGCGCACTGTAAGATAACTATTGTGGGTTTGTTGGAAAGCTGTGGATGTTAGCTTCAATTTGACACTTACATTTTGTTTCTAGCATACATGGTGAAGAAGTTATGAAGGTTCTTGTGAAGGTCGGTTTTTTCAGAAAGAGTAAAAATTTGCAAAAGAAAGATGAGCTTTCCACTAGGGAGACTATGAAGATGCCAACTACACGACAGCGCAGCCACCAGCCCAGGATGTCACTGGTTGGTTTAGCCTGCCGAGACGCTCGCTTTTCTTCAGAAAATATATTAGCGAAAAGATGATTTTAACACTACGATTACACTGGACTATAGGGTAAGAGAAAGAGTTCAGGTAAGACAAAAAGATTCTAACAATGCAGTTCTGGATATAAGAGAATGGGTTTCGATAGGATTACTTATGGATAAGATATTTGCTAGCGACAATCCTATGCTATGCATACTCACTACCACTTTTTAGAATGGACAAGTCAGGGATCTGGTAAGGGAGACTTTCTGGACAGGAATTCAGCTAACACACTGGACTGGACTCAAGGCACTTTGGTTCTGCACTCAGCACGGCACTCTGGACACTGCATGGCGGGATTGGACTGGATCTGACGGGTTGGTTCTGGTTTGCATCTATCTGGTCACAACTCTGCTCTACTGGGTTGGATCTCTGGATTCTGGAAATAATTCTTAGCAAGAAAGCAACAACAGCATAGCCAGGCTGTTCTTTTTGGTTCCCCTTGGAGGTCTGGGGTAAAATCCGGTTTCTGGATTTATTAAAGGCCAAGCTGAGAATGGTTCAGCTTTGGAAATGGGCCTTTCTGCTTTCAGAGTTCTGGAGTCTGGAGTCTGAAGTCTTGGATATGGATTTCTCTTGCTGAGTGCTCCGCCAGCAATCAGTTGGTGGGTGAATGTGTGTGTCTAGGTCCTAAGCTGTCTCTATATATGTATTTCCTAAAAGGGTGGGGATGCTGAATTATACTAGGCAACACCTAGGAATTCTATTGGTTAGGGTATTTCATCTCCCCTATTTGAGAAGAAAACAGAGTGCCATGACGACGCTGTATTTTAGGATCCGGGGAGAACCTCCCCCTGGTTTCTGCACATGAAATCTATTTTTCATACAAGACAGATTTACAATTTTACAAACTTGCTAGCAATAGCATATTGGTATCACAGATTTGGTGGAGCAAGTATTCATCCCAGCCCCGTCTCGGTGAGAGCATGGGTCTAGATTTGGCAATTTTTCGCACTTCTGGTCTGGTACCCAATCTCAGATTTGTCCACATTTTAAAAAATATGTGCACATGATATCTGGGCATAAACATGTGAAGTTTCATGTTTCTGGCATCACCACAATTGCTACAAAACCACAAATTCTGTAGTCTTGTCCCTGAACATAGCCCAGAGTTCTGAGTACTTTTAAAATGTGACCAGAATTCTCATATTAACAATACTGTATTTTACACATTTTTACAATTTTGCACAGTCCTCTGTCAGTCCTTTTCAAAAATATACTTTCTTGTGCTTTAAGAATACATATAACTGTCATTCCCACCCCCAAAGTTTTGGTGGGTCAAGAGCAATCCCCGCCTCTTTCCTCTGGCAGGAGTTTCTGTTGCCACTTGCATCTGCATATTCTTTTCAATCCAGGAAGCCCTTTGTCTCTCCCCGGTGCAACAGGCCCAAATCTCCTCCCCTCTCCATTAACACCTGAATGGGAGTTCCTGGGGCAGAGAGCAGAAGGAAGGTTCCTTTTGTTTGGGGCACGCCATGGAATTTGCTTTGAAGTTCTTTGGCTTGTGTCAGTTTACTTTAAAAACTCAATTTGTTTAAATTTGTCCTTGATAAAATAAACTTACATTTTCAAAACAGGCAAACAGGTCTCTAATTCCAGTCTTTTTAAACATAGAGATTAAATAGTTGCAACCTATATTGCTTTTGATAGCAAGTCACTTAATTTCAACCGTTTGATTTTACTGGCACAAGTTAAGCTTCCTATGTAATTGACTGACAGCTGTCACCCAGGCGGCCAGCGGTACTGCACCCATATTCTGACAGATTTTTACAGACAAGCACACTTTTTAATGTGGATATTCTTGTGATGGAATCTGCTTTTACTGACATTGTGTGCTTCCGTGGATTCTTTGAATAAGGTGACGGGTAACACTGAGCAAGGATGTTGAATATTTTCTGAGGCTTGGAATCATTATTTTGTAATTTCAGCAACCAAGGAAAAAAGGATTTCAGAGCACCTTTGGGTTTCCTCGCAATAAAACACTGCCTTTCATGTAGTTTCCATTTTCACTCTGTGGGCAGTCCAATGACAGGTTTTAGCAGTGTGGTCTCCTGTTCCACCACTGACACAGGCAAAGTAGATTGGTAGCCATATTTTCCGGTTTCACTGCGCAATTTCCAGAGGTTTAGCGCGCATAGGGCTTTTTGTGGCCATTTCGCTGGTTCTGGTGCCACCAGCACACAGTGATGTTGCAGGGCATAGCCTAGTGGGTCAGTGCATCCAACAACAGGAAAGTGGTGGAGGCAGAGGGAGAGGTAGAGAAATGGGAAACAAGTTATATATCAGATGCCACCCCCGATACACATCGCTCTCTTCTAAAAGCCAGGGAATATTTTCATAACATGGCACTAGATAACGCAAAACAGATGCACAGGGCGTCATGGACTAGGCTCAACAAATGTGGTGATAAGGCAGGCAAATTACTGGCCTGGTTCGAGAAACGTGAGGAAGGGCATAGACATGTCAGGCAGATCGCCGACAATGTGAACGGACCGGCTCAAACAGACTCGGCTATAGCAGAGGCATTAGCCATATTTCATGGTGGTCAGTACAGGGCCCCGAATGCTGTGACGGACCCGTCTTTTCTGGATGAGATTGTGCTCCCGCAATTGTCGGAGCAGCAGAAAACACACCTCGATAGAGAGCTAGGGGAGACCGAGATTGCAGAGGCCATGGCCCAGTTACAATCCGGGAAGACGCTGGGTCCCAACGGTTTCCCAGTCGAGACGTGGAAGAGACTGGGCAGCAACAAGATGGCGACCCCCCTCCATAAAATGTTCCTCGTGGCCAGAGGAGAGGGGACTCTCCCCTTAGACCTAAGAAGGGCCAGCATCGTGGTAATCCCTAAGCAGGGCAAACCCCCCGAATTATGTACATCATATTGACCAATATCACTTATTAACGGCAAGGCCAAAATTCTTGCTAAAGTACTAGCCACCAGGCTGGAATCGGTTATATCATCTTTGGTTCACCCTGATCATTGCGGCTTCATGCTGCACAGGCCAACAAGAATGAATCAACGCTGACTTAATTTATTGCTTGAACGAGCCCCATTCTCGAACCGCCACTCGCTCTTCTTGCGATTGACTTCAAGAAGGCATTTGGCTCTGTGGTATGGGGAAGCCTGTAGGCGATGATGCGTGGCATGGGGATAGGAGAAACCTTTCTTAGCTGGGTCCAGCTTCTATACAAGGCACCACAAGCAGAGGTCAGGGTAAACGGTTGGTCCTCCAGGACTTTTCTGCTGGGCAGGGGCACACGGCAGGGCTGCCCGCTATCCCCACTCCTCTTTGCTTTGGCAATCGAACGAACCACTGGCACAGTGGCTTCAACGGGTCGCCACATGGTGCGGGTTCAGATGGCCAAAAGGATGAGAGGATAAGGTGTCCCTCTATGCGGAGTAGTAATAGGTCTCCCCATTACTACTTCAAATGGAGAAAGCCCAGTTCTAGTCTGAGGTGTGGTACGCATAGCTAATAATACAATAGGCAAAGCATCTGGCCATTTTAGTTTGGTATCAGCACATGTTTTTGCAAGTTTATTCTTTAAAATACCGTTGTGTCTTTCTACCAACCCAGCACTTTGAGAATGTCTAGCTGAATGAAATCGTTTCTCAATACATAGGGCTGCACATATTTGCAAAATTACTGCTGTGATAAAGTGAGGACCATTATCCGACCAGATTATCCTCGGGAACCCAAATCGAGGAAAGAATTCTTTTACCATAATCTTTGCAGTGGTCATGGCGGTAGCATCTTTGACGGGGAAAGCCTCGACCCATTTACTGAAGGCACAAATAATGACAAGAACATATTTTAGGTTATTACATCGCTCCATCTCAATAAAATCAAAGTGGATGACCTCAAAGGGGACAGAGGGGGGTCCGAAACTTCCCCTTGGAGTCACTGTCCCTTTACCCACATTGTGCTGTAGGCAGATCATACAGTTCTGGACGTGCCTCTTTGCAGTTTCCAGAATCTTGTCATTTACACAAACCTGTTCTAACATTTTCGTGATCTGCTGGGCACACACATGCGTAGGACCGTGTGCCATTGTAACCATTGCCAATACATAAGAATCAGGAAGCAACCATTTCCCTTCGGATGTATTCACCCAACACCCTTTGTAATCCAGTTTCCCCATTCCTTCAGCCCACTTTTTAGATTCTTCCATTGTGGCATCAGTTTGAATATCTCGCACAGACCCAATACCTTCATCCATTATACAAGCATCTCTCATTTCCCTCGAAGCATACATGTCCGTGCTAAGGTCTGTGGCCGTTTGTCTGGCTATCAAATCCGCAAAAGCGTTCCCTTTGCCTACATCATCTATGACCTTGCGATGTGCTGCACATTTCATGATTGCTAACTGTTTAGGGAGTGAGAGTGCCGAAAGTAATTGCACTATCAAGGGGCCATGCTGAATCTTGGTCCCATGTGAGGTCAGGAACCCTCTTTCCGACCAAAGCTTTCCAAAGTTGTGAGCCACCCCAATGCGTACTGACTATCAGTATATATATTGACTCTATGCCCCTGGGAAAGTTCACAAGCTCGGGTCAACGCTATAATCTCTGCGGCCTGCGCGGAGTTATGCGAAATTCTCTTAGTTTCGACAACTTTGCTCAATGTAGTAACTGCATAAGCAGCTGTAGATGTACCATTCGAAAGTTTGAAGCAGGAGCCATCACAAAACAGCTCCCCTTCTGCATTGTCCAAATGAATATCTATGAGATCTATCCTGACCTTCGTTTCTTGTTCAGTGGTATACAGGCAGTCATGTAATTCTTCGTCACCGCAAACAGTGTTTTGCGGGAAAGGTAAGAGTTCAGCCGGATTGAGAACACAACACCTCTTAATTTGAATATGAGGGGCAAACAGAATTAGTTCATACCTTGTTAACCGTGCTGAGGTGAGGTGTTGCGTTTGGGTTTTGTTCAATAAAATATCAACATAGTGAGATACCATCAAAATCAAATCATGGCCCAGGACCATTCCCTCACTCTGTTTTACAGACGCGGCAGCAGTAGCGACAGCGCGCAAACATCTTGGCAAAGCGCATGCGACAGGATCAAGGGGGGAGGAGTAGTAGCCGCACAGCCTATTCTTCCCTCCGTGTTCCTGTGTTAACACAGCCAAAGCACATCCATCACATTCATACACAAACAACAGAAAGGCCTTGTCATAATTTGGAGTACCCAGAACCGGTGCCGAACATAGCGCGGTTTTGAGAAGCTCAAATGATCGTTGATGTTCCGATTCCCATGGCAGTGGCAGAGAAATGCCCTTCTTCATCAAAGCCAACATCGGTTTTATCACTAGTGCGAAATTCGGGATCCACAACCTACAGTAAGAAGCCATACCTATCAGGGCTCTGACTTCCTTCTGTGTATTTGGAACAGACATGCCAGAAATGTGTTTTATTCTTTCAGGTGTCAATCTCTCCCCTCCTTTGACAGGAGGTAGCCTAGATAGGCAACCTCCTGACAACAATATTGAAATTTTTTAAGCGAAGCTTTATGACCATTTTTAGCTAGATGAACGAGCAACAATACAGTGCCTTCTTTACAGGCACTCTCAGAGTCTGCAGCCAAAAGCAAATCGTCAACATATTGAAGCAGCGTGCAAGCAGGTGGCAATTCAAGGGTGTCGAGCTGCTCTTTCAAGGCTCTACTATAAATACTAGGACTTTCAGTATACCCTTGAGGTGCCCTTGTAAATGTAAGTGAGCGTCCCCCCAAGGTGAACGCAAACAGATATCTGCTTTCTTTATGTATAGGGATACTAAAGAAAGCGGGATCATTGTTAATATCGTCGTCACATCAGGCACAATTGGAAATTGTGGGGCGACCACTCGGTTAATAGCACGAAGATCAATTATAAACCGGTATGGAATTGCATTGTCGCCTTTCTTATATACGGGTAAGATCGGACTGTTACACAAACTACCTGTAATCTCCTCGATCACCCCACGATGTACAAAATCGGAGACAATGCATTTCAAAGCAGGTTCACCTTCGACTGATATTTTATACTGCGGGATGCGTGGCAGTTTCACCCAATGTTTCAGGACTATTTTAACGGGCTCAATCTGTAACACTCCAACATCATTGTCGTCCACCGCCCACAAACATTCCGGGACAATGCTGAACTCGGGAGGTAAAGGTCGAATCAAGAACTGAGAATTAGGAAATTGCTGTGGTGAAACCGTTAGCCGTACTCCATCCGAAGAACAATGAATTACTGCATTCAATTTCTTTAACAAATTCAACCCCAGCAAATTCTCTCCACAGTTCGAAGTGAGAAGAAAAGGACAATGGTCCGTGAAGGGACCCAAAGAAACGGATACCGGTGCAGAAACCGGGCAGACAGTTGGTATACCAGAAAACCCTACGGAAACATTTGTTTGCCCTGACAGTGGGATGTTTGGAACCCTAGAATGATCAATGGAGCACTTCTGTGCTCCAGTGTCAATCAAAAACTGGTGTTTCCTATTCCCTACTAATAATTCAACGTAGGGGCCTTTCTGATTAACGGGAATAGGTGAAGGTTCCAAACCCTGCTTCGGGCAATCCTAATGAAATAGAGCCTCATCAGAAGGAAGCTCTTCAGAAAGGTAGGCAGCAGAAGGGTGATCAAATATGTTTCTCGAGTCCATACTCGAGATCTGATTTTCCCGTGAAAAAGGTTGCTGAGAATCTTGTAAAAGCTGACCTCTGTCAGGGCCCCCTGCTCCAGGGCGGCCCCTAGGTGGTCTACCTATACCCCCAAACGCACTGCTTGACCTCTGGCGAAGGACAGGGCACTGTGCTCGCCAATGACCTTCCTGGCGGCAATAAGCACATTGACTAATATTTACAGTACTCAGAGGAGCATTTCCTTTTGGAACGTACTGACCTCTAGTTTGTGTCATACCTCCTCTGGGGTTTCTAATATTTTGCTGTAATAATACTTTGGTTTTCAAATCTCCCTTTCTCTTTTCAATTTTCTCCTTTTCATTATTAACACAGTTCTCATAATACTGGGCCATGTGCAAAACCTCAGATTGAGATTTTGCCTGCCAAGCGCTCTCAGAGGACATAATTTGTGACTGGATGTCAGGTAACAATCCACGTACAAATTTGTCCACGAACAACCTCTTCCCCGACTCTGTACCTAAATCCTGTCCACTGAAGTCAGAAAATACCTGCTCGAATCTATTAAAAAATTCGGTGGCGCCTTCAGTTTTCCCTTGGACACAGGCCGTAAGCTTGTCCCAAATAATCCTTTTTTCTGGAATTATAGTTTTTAGTTTAGCGACAATCCTATCAGGTAAAGTAAGTATTACCTGTGGTGGTTTCTCACCAGCTGGTCTTTCTCCATCAATTCTAATCATATTTGCCCACGTATCTCCCAGCCCCGGCACATCGTCTATTGTCCGAACCTGTTTCCATACATCTACGGGTAGGAATACAGGGAATAACAAGTCAATGTCACTCAAGGTGAACACAGAGGACTGTAAAACGGACTCTATTTCTTTGTAAAACCCCGTCGGGTTTTTCCTAATATCGGGAACTGATTGTCTAATTGTGTTCACTTCCTGTCGTGAAAACGGGACGTGAACGAATTGTGATACATAATGTGCAGGGATATCCACAGCGGGGGCACCAGTCGCCGCGTTGGCGGGGATCTCAACTTTTGGGACAAAGGTCGGAGGAACCTCTCTCATAGGAAACTGAAATATAGGTACCTCCGGCCGCTTACTAAGCAATAGAGCCAGGTCGAGCACTAAGGCAGCTGTAGAAGTGTGGGGCGAAAAAGCCCTTTTACAAATCCCCAATAATTCTATGGGGCAACTAACCCTCTTCCTTACACATTCCTCTTGTAGGTGCTGTACCATCACCTGAATTACCTTTCTTTGCATTTCTACTGTATACTGACTATACGTGTCATACACTTCGTCTGGCGGTATCGATGAATCCGAGATCCATCGAACCGCATCTTTAGTACAAATTCGTACTTCCTCAGGTGCCGTTCTACGGCACGGAAGGAACCGTGTCTGTACATATATTCTATCATCTTCATCATCCTCATCTCGTGATTTTTCAAAGTCTTTCCTAAACTCAAACAATCTTTCAACATGTCCATATACTTTCTGCTCTGTGTCCCTCGACAGTGCCAAAGCATTCAGATCTCTCACCCCTTGTGGAAGATCCGAATTTTGTAATCTACTCCACATCACACACAAATGAGTCCCCAAACCTTCGATAAAAACATTTATCTCGGGAAAACTATTCAAATTAGATAATGTGGAAAACACATTAGCTTGATCACCTTTCTCCATGCAATGCTTAGCCCAAGCAAACAATTCCTGTTTTTTATCTGCAGAAACAGTACTACGAGTCACGATCTTTGACCCTGCACCTGAATCGACTTCTGTCAATAAGGGGCCACTCGGGAACGGAGGTATAGGTAAATTTAACAAAGGTGCAACTATCGGTGCAGGGGGAAGGGGTGGCGCGATAGGCGGAGGAACAATAACCAAAGGACTAGGAACAATAGGCTGTACAGGGGGAACAGGAATAACAACAGGAACAACAGCAGGAATGGGCAGAGCGCCCAAAACAGGAGCATACGGAGGTGGCGCTGAGGCATCGGGCCTGCGTTCATTTAATAATTTCTCAATAAATCCCTCAGAAACATGGAAATCTTTAGAGGGATACATTTTCTGGATCCCGAGTGAAAAGGCTCTATCCATATTTTTAACTGATTCTGACCGCTTTTCTTTATCATATAATAATGCTTTTTCAGCGTTTGTTTTATGACGACGTGCATGTTTATCCCTACTTTTAAGCTGCTGTAATGCTTCTTTCTTCCAATTCTGTAACACATCAAAGGCTGCTGGTCTAGCCTTTTTCTTTAACAAGATCGATTCTAAGTATTCAATACGGGGGATCTCAAAACTACCGTTGATTGGCCACTGAAATTCGGAGGCATGTCTGGTCTGTCTGTGCCAAATATCATTAAATACTATACTTCCAATGCCATACTTACAGTACATAGTACACGCCGGCGACCTCTCCTGTGGTGCCGGGCGGCTAAATTCCAAGGATTGTCGATCGCTGCGGAACAGAGCCCTAAAGCAGCTAGACAATTTCCCAGGCATTTCACAAAAAATTGGTGTTACCTGGTTCAATAATTATGTCTGCAGATACAATACGCCAAATTCAAATTGTCAGGGTTAAATTAAGAGCCGGGTCACGACTGCACCTGACCAAACCTAAGGAGGACCGTACCGTTTACCAAAGAACTTACCTAACAAATTTTACCTTGTGTTTGGTGGTTTCGGCAAATCTGCCCGCCTCAAAATTGGACCCTCGTCAAGATGCCGTGTCAGACCACACGACTATCGTCCAAGGATCGGATCGTGCAGCGCTGCCGAGGTATCGCGTCTCGATCGGTCGGGCCCACAGAATCACACCGTCCTATCCCGGTTCGATAGTCTGCCTCAACCTTCAATGATCCGGCATCAATCTTGAGGGTCCCTATTCGGACGCCAACTGTGGAAACAGAAAAATTGATATGAGGCCGGGAAGCCCAAAGGAAACACACCAACACAGGTTACAAAGGACATACAAAGCGCTTTATTCAAAGATACAACAATTACCAAAAGTCAATTGACAAACGGATAGCTATTCGGCCCTCAGAGTAACAGAACAAACTATCAACGGTAGTTCGCCGTGTTAGTGTGAGAGACCGTACATTGGGATACTCGGGTTTTTATACTTTTTATCCAGCTCTGGCCAACCCCCTCGCGGGTTAACCATTCTTGGAACCAGGCCTAGAGTTCGTTGCCAGGTCAATCCCATAATATATGCATTTGATCAGTTCCGCTGATACAGTTGTTCATTTACACATAGGTCAGGGATAGGACAAGGTCTCAGTTCACGACCCCAACAAGTGGCCTGCGGGCATATTACTTATTCATGTGTGCGGAGGTCACAACGGCCAGAATCCCACTCGAAATGTCATTCGGCCTCCATTTTGTTGTTCAGGGTGACTTCCACACTACAAGATAACCTAAAATGGCGGCTAAATCGAAGATGGCGATTTACACAATACATTAAGGTCAAGACCTTGCCGCGGAATCTATTTACACAATGTTTTAGACAACTTGGCGTAGGCCAACATACATTCAAACAATGCGATAGGAGGTATAATATTATTTCGATTTCCACATCCAGGGTTTATAGAGTCTGTGGGTGGGGATGGGTCAGGGGCTTTGTCACAATTGTCTTTTGCTGCAGACACTGCTTTGTTGTCCTTTGTAGTTTTTGTTGCTGACTTGGCCCTGTCGTCAACACTTGGGCGGGTCTTATCTTGACGTCGTGCAAGTGGTTCCATACCTTTTTATCGCTCAGTTTCACTGCTCTGGGAGCTACTGCTTCCACCAGTTGGGGCCCTGTAAAACGAGGGCTGTTCCACCTTCTATTAAAGTTCCGGAGGAGAACGCTGTCTCCTTCTGCAATAGTCCAGTTTGTTTTTTGTTCTTCTTCCTCTTTTGTTTCTTCTTTTTCAGTAGTCTTTGACCCACCACGCGTGCGCTCGAGCTGTTGGGAGATAAAGGCAACACTAGTAATCAAGGAAGATACATATGGATACATTTCATCACCAAAAACGTCTGCAGAGCTGTCATAATCAGTGAAGGCCCTTGATGGTGGCATAAGTGGAAGGCGCATCTGATGTCCAGTCACCACCTCTTGGGGTGTGAGGTGGTGATCTGACCCTGGCCTATTCCTTAACTCAAATAGAGCCAAGAGGAGACAGTACAACCAGCTTTTCATAGTAGTCTGCTGTATCTTCGCTATTTCTTCTTTCAGGAGGCCATTCAAGGGTTCACATACACTGTTAGCCTGCGGGTGATATGCACATGCAAACTTGTGCTTGATGCGAAGTAGTGCAGTAATGTGCTCAAACATTTCATTTGCAAAGTGCGGGCCATTGTCTGACCGCAGCACTTCGCAAACTCCCCACCTGGGGAAAACTTCCCTCACTAAAAATTTCACTGCTCTGAAGGCGTCCGTGTGAGAGCACGGCCCAGCCTAAATCCACCTTGAGAATGGGCATACCACTACAATCATGTATCTGTGTCCTTGACATACATTGATCATGTCAACGTAGTCAATGTGAAGGTGCAAGAATGGTCCTTCTGGCCGGGTATAGTACCTTTTATCACTTGCAGCGTGTGACCGGCTGTGAACTGTTGACATGTTAGACAATTACTGATAAAGTTTGTAACGTGTGAATGTAAGTTGGGACAAAACCATGCCTCTTTTATTCATGCTGCAATTACTTCCTTTCCTGTGTGTGTTGGATGGTGTAGCTGAGTCAGTGCTGTGTTCAACAGGGCTAGTGGCATAACCACCTTCCCTGTATTGTTTTGACACCATAATGCATCTGTGAGGGACATTGTGCACCCTCTTTTTACCCATAGCTCCTTTTCCGTCATGGGTGCGGCTGCCTGCAATTCCATGATCTGTGTTTCAGGGATGTGTGTGTACCCCTCCTTCATCAACATCTGTCTTGCTCCCGTGCTCCCTTTATCCTGCTATTTCTCTGGGAGGGTCCACTTGTCGCCAAAATATGCAGCATATTTGGCATGTGCGTCTGCTGTTTCATTACCTTTTGAGATAGGGTCATCTCCATTTGTGTGTGCTTGACATTTTACCAGGGCTATTTCTTTAGGATCATTAATTACATCAATCAGTTCAGCAAGTAGAGTGCATGTTGAACCGGGGTACCATCAGCTCTTCTAAACCCTCTTCTTTGCCATTTGATTAATCCTGAGTGCACCGTTGATGTTACATATGCACTATCTGAATAAATTGTGACTCTCTCGCCGTGGCTCTCCTTTATTGCCAAAATTAGGGCCACTAGCTCTGCTGCCTGAGCCGAGTAATTTTGGACACATTTTACTGGCACATACATCCAATCTTCTGTTAGCCTGACTACTGCTGCTCCTGTCCTTCTTATCCCATCGCTCTGATCAATGGTTGAGGACCCATCAATGTACATTATCTCTCCCCCCTCTAGGGCATTTTCTTCAACCTTCCGTGTGCTCAAGTACATTTCGATGGCCTGTGTGCAACATTGAACGTAGTCACCATCTTCAACCACCTCTGCTATGAACCTCGCTGGGTTTACATTGCTGCATCTTACAATTGTCAATTCTGGTCTGGAAAGTATTATCTCATATCCTGATGCCCTCTGTACGTCAATGTGGATTTGGGCTTGTTCAAAATGGCGAAGAGTGCATGTTCCACGAATAGTGTGGTAGGGCACCCTATTGTTATTGATGATGATTTATCCACCGTGAATGCTGCAGCGGCGAGGCTCTGTTCGCAAGGGAAGTGACCCAACATTACAGGGTCCAAGTGTCCGCTGTAAAAAGCTACTGGTTTGTGTCCCATGCTCGTTTTCTGAGTCAGTACTACCTTCATTACTGCTGAGTCGCAATGCAAAAAGATGAAGACTTGTTCTTAGTTTGGAGTGGCTAGTACTGGTGCTGTTGAGATGGCATGTTTTAATTCTTCAAAGGCCTCTTTCATTTCCCTTGTCCACCCCAACTTTTTGTCCCCATTCTGTGCTTCTCTGAGGATCTCAAGTAGTTAGGGGTCCTATGTATGAGCTGTAATCAAAGACCCACGACCTGCAGTAGTTGCATAGGCCCAGGAACTAATGCAGTTCCCTCACTGTCTGTGGTTGCGGTGCATTTTATATCGCTTGTGCTCTTTGTGGGGCAATATGTCTTCCATTCTGTGAGATGAGTTGACCAATGTAGAGCACCTGTTCTTGGCAGTACTGTAGCTTTCCCTTGTCTACCTTGTACCCCTTTTCAGCTAACACTGTGAGCATTTTAACTGAGTCCGTTGTACATCATTCTTCTGTGGTGCTGCAAATGATAATGTCATCGACGTATTGCAGCACCGTGCTGTCCATTTCAATGTTTCCCAGATCCATTTGGATCACTTTGTTGAATATAGATGGTGATTCACAGTACCCTTGGGGCAACCTAGTGTGTTTCCGGTTTGTGTTATGGTATGTGAAGCTTGTCAGGTCCTGTGAGTCTGGGGGCAGAGGTATTGAGAAAAATGCATTTTTGAGGTCAATCACAGTGAACTGTGAAGCCTCTGCTGGTATCCCACATAGTATGGTTGCCGGGCTAGCTGCTATAGGGTACTCTGCCTCGACAATGTTGTTTAAAGGCCTGAGGTCCTGGATAAAACTCCAATATCCTCCTTTCGCTTTGCGTACAGGATACATAGCAGTGTTGCAAGGTTATTCTGATGGAACTAGTATACCATTGTTTATCAGGGCTGTTATTGTTTCATATATGCCCTCATCTGCCTCTTTTGATAGCGAGTATTGCTTCACTCTCGGTAGTATGGCTCCTCTTTTCAATTTTATTTTCACTCCTCCAATGCTTTTGATGCAGCCAACGTCATATGGGCTCATAGTCCACAGAGATGCTCGTACTTCTGCCAGGTCCTCCTCGTAAAATGGCACTGGCGTAGGGGCAGGTGCCTCTAGTGCCACCTGCTTGTATGTTACCTTCAGACAAATGTTAATGTGCATCCCAAACACCATCTCTCCTTCACCATTGATGTCTGAGAAGAGCTCCTCATCAGACACCTGTGTGAGCCTGCACCCCTCTGCCAGTGCTATTACTGCTCTCCATGCCCTCCCCTCCCTGTCTTGGGCATGCACCGCTATGTAGTCTGCAGTAGCCATAATGCTCTCGATGCTTACTGAAATCATTTTCCCCTCACTTTCACCTGCTGGTGTCTCTGGTCTGTATAAGTTTGCGCTGGCCTTCTCCAAATTTTGCGCTCAATTCCAGGCAACCATGCAATCGCCATGTCTGTTCCATATTGGAATACCTCTGCAGCTACAGGCTCAGCCCGGGCCACTGTTTTACCAGAGTAAGCCTGCAGTATTTGTCGTGCTGTGAGCATGTTAATTCCTGGTGTAGAGAAAATTATGCCTTTTTCCGTGAATGATATCGTCATATTCAGTCTACTCATGATGTCCCTCCCAAGTATGTTAACTGGTGACTGCTTCGAGTACAGAAGTGGGGGGAGATATGTCATCATCTCCTATAGATAAAGAGATGTTATCAGTGATAGAACCAACCCTCGAGCCCCAGAGAATCCTTGAGTGTGCATGGCTTCGCCTGACAGTTTAAAATTACCCTCCCTTATGAAGGACATTTGTTTTCACCTACCGCTACCTGTATGCATGGTTGCTCTGCACTATTAGGTGTTACCGATAGGATGGGACACATCAAAGACATCTGTGGGCTGTCCTATTGTGGATATAGTGACTGACCGCTTCCTGTGTAAGGGTTGTGACCCAATATCGTCACCTTCCCCAGCTGTGTATGTTGAAGTTGTTCATTGGTTGTTGATACTGCATTGCCCTGTACTGGTGTGAGCTGTTGGACCAGTTGCACTTGATGGTGTAGTGTTGCTATCGTCTGTTGCTGTTGTGGTGTGTTTGTTTGTACCTGTTGCTGTGGTGGTGGTTGTTGCGGTGGTGCTTGTTGTTGTAGGCATTGTTGCATTCCCTGTTGTTGTTGAACCTGTTGTTCTCCAATATGCCCTTGTTCCCCCAAGGCTGGTTTGGTGGGCCTCACCCTACATGTGCGCGACATGTGTCCCACCATCCCACAGATCCAACATATTGGCGGTTCTCTGGCCTGCCATGGGAAACTCCCTGTGTTGTCCTGGTATCCTTGCTGTCCATTAGTGTAGTATCCTCGGAACCCTCCCCCTTGTTGTTGTACATGTTGGCTATATCCTTTTCCTCTCATCATGCCGCCCCTCCCCCTGTAGGTATTATAGTATCCATTTCCTATTGTCATATATCCTCCTCCTGTGGGAGCCGTGTATGGTGGGGGTGGTGGCATCTGCTGTGTTATAATTTGGGTTGGCTGTTGTAATTGCGCTACATGCTGTGTTGTGTCTTGTACAACCACTACTTGGGTGGGGGCTGGTGTTGCTACCACTGGCGTTGTTATCAGTGCTCCTTCCATTGTATATTTAGATAGCTTTTTCTATATCAATTTTGCCTCCTCTGCCTTTCTATCCTCTTCCTTTTGTTTCATCTTTTCTTGTCACATCCTGCAATGATATATTATAGTTAGTTGTATTTCTGGCCATGCCTTAGCTTCTATCCCCACTATTTTCTTCAGCTGCCTTTGAACAGGCTCCGGTAGACCCTGTACTAATATGTGATAAAACATTGCTGGTGTCTTATACCACTGCTCCCTAGTTTCCAGGTGCCACTTCTCCTGAATCTACTGGATGTAATCAACAGCATCTTCATTCTCACACATCTTGCATGACGTAATGGCTCCTATGTCTGACGTGTCTGGGTACTGAACCCTTAATGCCTGCCACAGAGCATGCCTGCAGTTGGCAAATGGCGCTCCATCATGTGACGTATCTGTTATTGTAACCCCCAGGAAGCCCGCCCTCTTCCAAATGTCATCAGCAGCATCCCCTAATATCGATATTAATAGTCCCTTCACGTCACCCACCGCTAGTTTTTGCTCTGCAGTGTGTTTTACCATCTCATATATCCACTTTCCTGCTCCTCCACTTAGTGATGGAAGTCTGCATTTTATGTTCTCTTTGTCAGCATGTTTCCAGGGGACATATTGTGGTCTGTCCCCTCCCCTTTCCAATAGTGGCATTAAATTGTAACCCCCCCATTTCCCCCAGTGCCCGTGGGGTAATGTTAGTGTATTCGTCCTCTTCTTCTGTGTCAGGTAATTCTGTTATCATATTAATATTACAGTGATTTGTCCTATCTTCTCCATTATCCTTCCTCCCTCGTCTATTACCCTCTTGCTTCACTGCGGGCATGTTTGCCTGCTCTTCCGGCCTACGTCCCGGGAGGTCTCTGAGTCTGCTGACATATGGTGTGTGCGCAGGGGTTGGTGTTGGTGTTAGTGGGCGTTGTGGGCGTGGTGTTGGTGTTATTGTTTGTGGCGTTCTGCTTTCTACTTCACTTACCTGCTCTATACCTTCCTTATCTTCGTCCGTTTTCCCGCACGACCATGGTGACTCGCGGTTAGTGCGTGTTATGTACAGTTTATCTAAACTCTCCCTCCTTTCATCTATTCCACTTTTCCCCAAACATTCTTCCTCCTCACTGCAAAATCCATTAAGAAAAGACAAACCCCACTCTGTGCGTTTTCTACCCGCTGTCACCGTCCTTAAATCTATTAAGTCTGCTTCCCGGTGCTCTTCTCCTTCTGCAGTTGCCCCTTTAGTTGACGTTGTGGCTACCTCCGGGTTCTGGCGTGTGTATGTTCTTACTCGGTGCTCCACCCTCCTATCTCCACTCTCTTCATCCTGGTTCCCCATTATTTCACCACCTATTTCCGCTCTCTTCCTCTTCAATGCTTCCACCACCTCAATACTCACCTTCGCTAAAATTCTTTCTTCCTCCTCCTTCCTTTCCCATTTTTCCCTTTCCTTCTTTAATATGCTCTCTATTACTTTACCTTTTTCATTTTTCCTGGCGCTTCCAGATAGTATTTTCTTTTTCCACAGTTCCATTTCCCTTTCCTTCTCCTCCTCCCTCCGTTTCATGTCTCGTTGCTCCGCGCATGATACCCTCTCTGCTGTTGCCTTCAACCTATCTGCCTCCCTCTTACTCTCTTCCATTCGCTCCCTCATCCTTTCCTGCTCGTCTCTGTTCTCTTTTCTCTCCTTCTTCCTTCCTCGTGTTTCTTGCTTGAGCTGCCTGATCAGTGTTCTTCATGTGTCTCTTAATTCAGCCAACCTTTTTTCCAGCATCTCTTCCTCTACCTGTGACAGTTGGCCTTCTCTTGTCTTACTCACCTCGGTCCCTGTCTGTGTGTTACCCATGTCTTCCTTAGTGATCCTCCTTACTGTGTCCTCTTCTTCCCCTGTTAATGTCCCTCGCAATTTCAGGAGCACCTGCGCTGCTATCCATTCGTCTTGTCCTATGTTTGCAATTAGTTCCTCACATTTCTTCCCTCCTTTCGCACCTGCCTGCGTAAAGCTTGAACCTACTGTGCTCGTCACCGCCTCCCCCCTCTGGTAGCTATCTGTAGCGGCATATGGTGGATGGCTGTATGCAGGGTTTGAGTACCCCTCTGCGGCTGTCAGTTGCTGTCTGGCAGCTTCTCTTAATTCTGTTACTGGGTATGTGAAAAGACAACAAAATATCGAGGCTGGGCACCCCAAAAGGAAATACACCAACCACAGGTTTCAAAGGAACATACAAAGTACTTTATTCTCTATCGAATACAATTACAAAACAGTGCAAAGTCAGATAGCTATCGGCCCTCAGTACAACACAATGAACTCCAGCGTGGTTCAGTGTGTTCAGTGAGAGACTGTACATTAGAATGCATTCGCTTTTTATACATTTTGTGAGCGCTACGGCCAACCCTTCTTCGGGTTAATATTCTACTTTATATGTTACCAATTCTAGGGTTCGTTGCCGAGTCTCAAATAACCGCATCTAACTGGTTCGTTCTTTATTACATGTAACAATAAGCGTATGCATTAACTGTGTATTCTAAGTTTCGTATTGCAGGTCTTCTTAAACATTAATACAATATAGTAAAACAGATGTTCTTTGTCCAATGTGTAAATACATTATCATAATACATACTCGTGGATTGGTTTGCTTGCGCGAGTAATCCTTTTACACATAGGTCAACGTAGGACGAGGTCTCAGTACATGACCTCAACGAGTAGCCTGCAGGCAGATTACACATTAGCGATGTACAGAGGTCAAGACGGCCATGTTGTATTTTGCAATGACATCGTCCACCATTTTAGCTCACACAGTGACTTTTCCACATAAATCCTAAAATGGCGGTTTGACCTAAAATGGCAGCTTACATAGATTAAAGGTCAGGACCTTGCAACACAGATTTCGCAAATGACTTTCGAGCAGCTTGGCATAGGCCAATATTAATATATTTATTACAATAGGCGGCACGATATACTTTTTATTCCGACAAACCCTCCTTTTGGCCTATGCCAAGGGCTAAAAACTATTTTGGGTCTCCTTAACTCCATACATCAGTATCCATGTACCCTGAATCACTATCTGAAATATCTATTGCCATTAGGTCTTTTACTAATATATCTTTTAACACATATTCTTTGGAAGTTTTATCCGAGGCATACACCTCATATCCTATCGAATTTATCACTTGTGCACAACACCCCCCTAGCATCGAACACATACCAGGCAGACACTGAATACAGCAACAAAGGAACAACAGAACTCCTAAAATAGTTAATAAAACCGAAAGTACCTTCCAACCCCAAGATCGCAAGAAGTCCCAGAACCAAGCGCTTAGATCCCAGTTTCCCTCTCGAACATGCACTTCCGAACCCAGGACGTGCAGATTTTGTATTGCCTTAAAGATAGTTGGGGAGGAATCTGGTATGAAAACACAGCAAGCGGACCCCACTAATTTGCATACTTCACCACGCTCAGCTAGAATGACATCTAATGCCATTCGATTTTGGAGTGCTACTAATCTTATTGCTTTCTGCTCTAATGTGATATTGTAGAGGATGTCTGTGGTCCGGTTGATGGTTCTCTCCAGTACTCTCGCTAGTTTTCTGATATCTTCTGAATTCGCTATCTGCCCCCAAAATGGCACAACTGATTTTGCTATATCTCCCAATACTTGTGCCGGGTTATCACCATTCTCATCCCGTCTTGGACGAGCCTTCTAAACTTCTATAGTACGCGCTGTAAACACCCCAGTTAACAGGAACCCTAAATAACAGGTTCCTTGCCAATCCCTCGGCAACCATGGAAACGCTATATTACCGCAAACAAAATAGACAGGTTCGCCTACATACAAAGGTCTGTCTTCCCCAGTCAAATTTCCAACGTTGGCACAACCTTTAAAATCTCCCATTGACCGAGTGCCATTCCTCTGTATGCAGAAATAAACTGAATCGGGGCTATGGTTAACAGTGTAAGAAGGGGGCATGACATCCTTATTGCCATCAGAGCCATTTTAAAGGAAATCAAAGTTTGAAAAGGACGAGACAGTCTATCAGAAGGCCTAATAAAAGCAACATTCGGTCTACTCCTATTCGAAAAAAGAGAGCATCCCAGGGGAGTCAAAACACGTTTCTCAAAACTATTCAAATTGGTGCCATCAAAGTTCCCTGAGACGCTATCATTCCATCGCCCAAAGAACAGTGCTCTAAGAGAAGCATAGCAAGCAGTTGTCAACGGTAAAGGATGAATATACCAACCTAGCCCCTTATCCCCGTGTTGTGGTAAATGTGAACAGACCCAGCAATTGGATCTATTAAAAATGGCATGTGTAGCGTTCATTACAAGCAACAAAGTATTATTATGATACTTTTGTCTGTGCTGGGAATCTCTAGGGGCCAAAGTATGCGAATGCACAAAAGGTGTATGAACAGTGGGTACATTTACAGTCGGTAGTAAAAACGCTAAAGGATAAGCTTCTTCTAAATACCAAAGGCCTACAACAGTGCCTATTATAAAACCAAATATTATTACAAAAACACAGCAGTACGTTTTCGGGGCCCAGGCATTTTGTCCATTGTCCCGGTTGGTCACCCTCTTATTTACAAGTCCAATACGAGTGGCGGCGGTAGCAGGCATTTCAGTCTTCAGACGGAAACCCCAATGTTCATTGCTGGCGACCCCCCAGTCACGCGATTTCTGTGTCCCTCCAAAACCCTAGCCAACAGAATCCCCTTTCTCAAATTTGGGCAAAAGTAAGCCCTTGATGATTCTTTTCCTTCCTTGAATGCACAGTCGAACCGTGCTGTATGTCTATTTTCTTGGACGCAAGTGATATCTGATTTTTCCTGGTACTGATTGATCCGGAAGCAATGTTTCATCACTTCCCGTTGGAAGCAACGTATCCGGGACAAACGAAGGGGCTGCGTTTGAAACAGCCGCTCCCGGGTGCAAAATCGGTGGAGAGTGTGGAAACAAAATGGCAGCTTCCCCAAGCCTCTCGGGCTTAGAGATATTTTCCGACACACTCTCGGTGCTGTTTACTGCTTTAGGATCGTTGGTTGCAGTATCAGCAAGGGGTTCTGCTTCTTCTGTAACGTGTGGCACAGGGTGAGGAAGTTGCTTGATGTGTGACATGTGGATCCAATTCTTTCGGCCAGCTACCCGCGCCATTGTTTGGGTGACCAACAAGACCTGGAATGGCCCACGCCAGCAAGGCGCGAGGCAGGAGGTGCGCTCAAATGACTTAGCAAGCACCCAGCTACCAGGTCGTATGCCGTGGCCCGGGCCCACGTACGCAACAGGTAATGCCACTCATACCTGGTAGTAAATCAAATACAGGTTTTAGTCAATTGGCTACAATAATCTGAAAGTAATACATTTTCAATATCTCTTAACTTTCGACATTTTGGCAAATTCCATATATTGGCAGGTCTCCCCATTACCACCTCTTGATTTCTTCTACTGTGGCATCGGCTTGGATATCCCGTACAGACCCCACTCCCTCATCCATTATATTAGCATTTTCAGTTTTCCTAGAAACATATACCTCCGTAAGGAGATCAGTGGCAGTTTGTCTGGCTATTTGATCAGCGAAAGCATTCCCTTTTCCAATGTTATCTATAATCTTGCGATGTACTGCACATTTTACGACTGCTAACTGAGTAGGGAGCGCAAGTGCTGAGAGAATTTGCACTATTAGGGTGCCATGTTGGATCTTGGTGCCATGCGAGGTTAGGAATCCTCTTTCCGACCAAAGTCTCCCAAAGTTGTGAACCACCCCAAAGGCATACTGACTATCAGTATATATATTCACCACAAGCCCTTCGGAAAGTTCACAAGCTCGCGTTAAGGCGCAGAATTATGCGTAATTCTCTTTGTTTCCACAACCGTGCTCAAGGTAGTGATTGCATAAGTGGCTGTGGATGTACCATCCGGAAGTTTAAAGCAGGAGCCATCACAAAACAGCTCTCCTTGCGGATTAGCCAAAGGGGTATCTTTCAAATCAATCCTGCCCTTTGTTTCTTGCTCGGTCGTATACAAACAATCATGTGAGTCTTCATCGCCGCAAGTAATATCTTGCGGGAAAGGTAAGAGTTCAGCCGGATTAAGAACACAACACCTCCTAATTTGAATGTGAGGGGCAAACAAGATCAATTCGTATCTTGTCAACCGTGCGGAAGTGAGGTGTTGCGTTTGAGTTCGGTTCAATAGAACATCTACAGAGTGAGGCACCATCAAGGTCAAATCATGGCCTAAGACCATTCCCTCACTCTGTTTTACAGACGCAGCAGCAGCAGCGACAGCGTGCAAACATCTTGGCAAAGCGCATGCTACAGGATCAAGGGCGGAGGAATAGTAACCGCACGACCTATTCCTCCCTCCATGCTCCTGCGTTAATACAGCCAAAGCACATCCATCACGTTCATGCACAAACAATACTAAGGCCTTTTCATAGTTTGGTTTGCCCAAAACTGGTGCAGAGCATAATGCAGTCTTAAGCAAGTCAAACGATTGCTGGTGTTCCGAAGTCCATAGCAACGGCGAAGAAATGCCCTTCTTCGTCAAGGCCAACATCGGTTTTATCACTAGTGAAAAATTTGGGATCCACAACCTACAGTAAGAAGCCATGCCTATCAAGGCCCTAACTTCCTTCTGCGTATTTGGGACAGACATACCAGAAATGTGTTTTATTTTTTCGGGTGTCAATCTTCTTCCCTCCTTTGACAGGAGATAGCCTAAATAGGCGACCTCCTGGCAACAATATTGACATTTCTTAAGCGAAGCTTTGTGACCATGCTTAGCTAGATGAATAAGTAGTACGGAATGGAATTACATTATCACCTTTCTTGTACATGGGTAAAATCGGACTATTACACAAACCTCCTGAGATTTCTTCAATCACACCACGGTGCACAAAATCGAAACAATACATTTCAAAGCTTGCTCGCCCTCAACCGAAATCTTATACTGGGGAATGCGTGGCAGCTCAATTCCATGTTTCAAAACTATCTTAACAGGCTCAATCTGCAAAACACCGACATCATTGTCGTCAACAGCCCATAAACTCTCTGGTACATCAATGAATTTTGGAGGCAAAGGTCTAGTCAGAAATTGTGAGGTGGAAGATTGCTGCGGTGAAATTGTCAAGCGTACTCCATCAGAAGAACAATAAATCACTGCATTTAATTCTTTTAACAAGTTCAATCCCAGCAAGTTTTCCCCCGCAATCCGAGGTCAATAGAAAAGGATACTGGTCCGTAAAAGGACCCAAAGAAATAGGTACTGGCATAGAGACCGGACAAATAACTGGAGTACCAGAAAACCCTACAGAAACATTGGTTTGCCCTGACAGTGGAACGTTTGGAACCCGTGAACGATCAATGGAACACTTCTGTGCTCCAGTGTCTATCAAAAACCGATGTTTCCTATTTCCCACTATCATTTCAACATAGGGACCTTTCCTTTCTGATTGACGGGAATAGGTGTAGGTTCCAAACCCTGCTTCGGGCAATCCTAACGTAACAGAATATTGTCGAAAGGAAGCTCTTCAGACAAATATGCAGCGGAAGGATGATCGAATATGTTCCTAGTATCCACACTCGGAGTCTGATTGTCCTGTGAAAAAGGTTGTTGAGGGTCCTGTGTGAACTGACCTCTACCAGGGCCCCCTATGCCTGGACGACCTCTAGATCGCCTACCCATATTATTATTCGACCTCTGCTGAAGGACGGGGCATTGTGCTCGCCAATGACCCTCTCGTCAACAATAAGCACATTGATTAATGTTCACAGGACCCAAGGGCACATTCCCTTGTGGGACACACAGATTCTATAACCTGAGAGTTACCCCCTCTGGGGCCTCTAACAATTTGCTGAAATAGCACCTTTGTTTTTAAATCACCTTTCAGTTTTTCAATCCTATCTTTTTCATTGTTGACACGATTTTCATAATACTGAGTCATATGCAGTACTTCTGATTGCGATTTCGCCTGCCAAGCGCTCTCAGAGAACATAATCTGCGACAAATTTGTCCACAAATAACCTTTTCCCAGACTCTGTGCCTAAGTCTTGTCCACTGAAATCCGTAAATACCTGTTTGAACCGATTAAAGAACTCGGTAGCACTCTCAGACTTTCCTTGGACACAGGCCGTAAGCTTGGCCCATATAATTCTTTTTTCAGGAATTATGGTTTTTAATTTAGCAATGATTCTATCAGGCAAGGTTAATATCACCTGCTGTGGTCTTTCACCAGCTGGTCTTTCCCCATCAAATCTAATTAAATTCACCCATGTATCTCCCAACCCGGGTACAACATCAATAGTTCTAACTTGTTTCCATAAATCTACAGGCAGGAGTACTGGAAACAATAAATCAATGTCACCCAAGGTGAACACTGAGGATTGCAAAACGGATTCCATCTCTTTATAGAACCCTGTCAGATTTTTCCTAATATTAGGAATAGACTGTCTAATGGTGTTCACTTCCTGTCGTGAAAACGGGACGTGAACAAACTGTGATACATAATGTGCGGGAATGTCCACAGCGACTATACCTCGTGCAGCATCGGCCGCAACCTCAACCTTCGGGACAAATGTCAGAGGAACCTCTCTCATAGGCAACTGAGATGTAGGCAACTCTGAACGCTTACTAAGCAACAGAGCCAAATCGAGCGCTAAACCAGTCGAAGAAGTGTCAAACGAAAAAGCTCTCTTATAAATATTCAATAACTCTGTGGGACAACTAATCTTCCTCTTTACACATTCATCTTGCAGGTACTCTACCATCACTTGTATCACTTTTCTCTGCATTTCCAATGTATATTGACTATATGTGTCATATACCTCAACTGGAGTTATCGATATGTCTGAAATCCATCTAATCGCATCTTTCTTACAAATTCGCATTTCCTCCGATATCGGTTTTTGACACGGAAGGTACCGTTTCTGTATATACATACTTTCCTCTTCATCATCCTCATTCCGTATCCTTTCTAACTCCTTTCTATACTCAAATAACCTCTCAACATGCTCATTTACCTTCTCCACGGTATCTCTGGAAAGTGCTAAAGTATTTAGATCCCTTAACCCTTGCGGAACATCCGTATTATTTAATCTTCCGCACATTATACATAACTGAATCCCCAAACCTTCAATAAAAACATTTTTCTCAGGAAAATTATCCGTATTAGAAAGTGTGGAAAAAAACACTAGCCTGATCATCCTTCTCCATACAATGTTTAGCCCATTCAATTAACTCACGTTTCTTCTCCGGTGGTACAGCACTACGAGTGACAACCTTCGAACCTGCACCATGATCGATTACAAGCGGCCCAAGACCACTTGGAAGAGAGGGGACAGGCAATTTCGATGGAGGAGCTATCACTGGTGCGACAGGAAGAGGCGGGGGAGCAGGTGGAGGAACAACAGTCAAAGGAATAGGAACAACAGGTTGAGCAGGAAGAGTAGGAATAACAGCAGGAAAAGGTACCGCAGCAGGAAGAGGAACATACGGAGGTGGCGCAGAGGCACCAGGCCTTCGTTCATTTAATATTTTCTCAAAAAACTCATCCGAATCATGGAGATCTTTGAAAGGATAGATTTTCTGAATACCAAGTGAAAAAGCCCTTTCCATATTTTTAGCCGACTCAGCCTGTTTATCCTGATCATATAATAATGCTTTTTCGCCAACCGTCTTATGACGGCGTGCATGCTTTTCTCTACTCTTAAGCTGTTGTAACGCTTCCTTTTTCCAATTCTGTAAAACATCAAATGCTGCAGGTGTAGCCTTTTTCTTTAACAATACTGACTCCAAATATTCAATGCGAGGGATCTCGAAACTACCATTGATTGGCCACTGAAGTTCGGAGGTATGTCTGGTTTGTCTATGCCAAATATCATTAAATACTATCCTTCCAATGCCATGCTTACAGTACATAGTACATGCCGGCGACCCCTCCTGTGGTGCTGGACAGCTAAATTCCAAAGATTGTCTATCACTGCGGAATAATGCCCTAAAGCAGGTAGGCAATTTCCGAGGCATATCTCAAATTCTTGGTGTTACCTGGTCAATAATTGTGTCTGCAGATACAATGCGCCAAAATTCAAATCGCCAGGGTTAAAATTAAGAATCGGGTCACGACTCACCTGGCCAAACCTAAGGAGGACCGATCGGTACTTCTAAGAATCTTATCTAACTAATCTCACCTCGTGTATGGTGATTTCGGCAAATCTGCTCGCCTCGATAACTGGACCCTCGTCAAGATGCAGTCTCAGACCACAGGCTAATCGTCCAGGGATCGGATCGTGCAACGCTGCTGAGGTGTTGCTTCTCATCCAGGGGCCCCTTACTTTTGTACACCGTCTGTTCCCGGTCCGGTAGCAAGTGTCAACCTTCAACAATCCGGCATCAATCTTGAGGGTCCCTATTTGGGCGCCAACTGTGAAAAGACAACAAAATATCGAGGCTGAGTACCCCAAAAGGAAATACACCAAACACAGGTTTCAAAGGAACATACAAAGTACTTTATTCTCTATCGAATACAATTACAAAACAGTGCAAAGTCAGATAGCTATCGGCCCTCAGTACAACACAACAAACTCCAGCGTGGTTCAGTGTGTTTAGTGAGAGACTGTACATTAGAATTAATTTGCTTTTTATACATTTTGTGAGCGCTATGGCCAACCCTTCTTCGGGTTAATATTCTACTTTATATGTTACCAATTCTAGGGTTCGTTGCCGAGTCTCAAATAACCGCATCTAACTGGTTCGTTCTTTATTACATGTAACAATAAGCGTATGCATTAACTGTGTATTCTAAGTTTCGTATTGCAGGTCTTCTTAAACATTAATACAATATAGTAAAACAGATGTTCTTTGTCCAATGTGTAACTACATTATCATAATACATACTTGTGGATTGGTTTGCTTGAGCAAGTAATCCTTTCACACATAGGTCAACGTAGGACGAGGTCTCAGTTCATGACCTCAACAAGTAGCCTGCAGACAGATTACACATTAGCGATGTACAGAGGTCAAGACGCCCATGTTGTATTTTGCAATGACATCGTCCACCATTTTAGCTCACATAGTGACTTTTCCACATAAATCCTAAAATGGCGGTTTGACCTAAAATGGCGGCTTGCATAGATTAAAAGTCAGGACCTTGCAACACAGATCTCGCAAATGACTTTCGAGCAGCTTGGCGTAGGCCAATATTAATATATTTATTACAATAGGAGGCACGATATACTTTTTATTCCGACAGGTACAACCCACCTTCCTCTTTCTTCACTACTTTCGCCAGAGGCATATCTTCTGACCCTTCCTTTTTCACCTTCTCGTCGCTGCTGTACCTGATCCCTCTTCCTCCTTCTTTCCCTCTTCTGTGCATAGTGCATTGCTGCTTGCCGTGCCCATTCCCTCTTCGTTGTCTTTCTCCTCCTTCACACCCTTTGTTTCTTTGCTCCCTTTCTCTTCTGCCGCTCCTTCCATGTTAAACATCCCCATTGCCCCTGGCTTGGTTCCCTGAAACATCTTCCATAAATTGAACATCTCTATATGGTGAGCTAATTTCTTCCCCTTGTACGTGTTGTGTATGTATGTCAATAGCGAGTGTTGGGTGTATGGATCAAAGCTACCGTTAGGCGGCCACGGTGTCAATATTTTGTTGTCCGTTCCTTGCGTCCAGTCGATACTATACTTGATAATTTTCTCCTTGTATTGTGAGAGTGTCGTGCAAATGTGTTGAAGGGGTGTAGTTAAAGCGTTTCCCCACACCCCAGACCCTGTCCCGTAATGTGTGGCCATGTTACTCTTTAGTTTTCTCCAACAGTAACCTTCTTTACGTGACCCCGTAAACTGGGGACTTCCGACTGTCCGCTGAAAAGTAATACAATTGCATATGTACAGTTCTTTTCCTCTGTTAGCTGTCCCCCTTGATGTCGCTATTATGGCCCCCTACGGCTGTGGTGCACGAAGCCCCCTGCGGCTGTGTGCCCTGTGTGACGTGCTTTTACAGCCGCCCCACCTTTCCTTCTTCTTCAAACCCCTCCCTCCCTTTGTCAACCACCTTTCTTAGCGTGACTGGCGTTCTCCGTGCGTGGTCACCTCTCCCCTTTTCGCCCCTCCCTTATTGAGGGTTCCCGGCGTTCTCCGTGTGCGGCCTCCTCACCTTGTCTGTGCCGGCCTTTCCCCACTTCCTATCCCCCGGCCACCCCTTGATCAACTCGAGATGGTCGCTGTATCCTATAGAAGCCCTACAGGTGACGTCACCAACTTCTTCAATTATTACCAGTAAGAAACTTTAAGATGATGAAAAGAGCGTGTGATAGGTTTTTACCCTTTTGTCGCCCATAAACACCACAGCTGTCCTCTCGCTATGACTGGAGCAAGGAAAACCACAATAAACTCTAATAATCGGACTGCGCATACTGCGTCACCTCGCCTGTGATACGCTCCTCACCAGGGGAGCTTAACCAGCCGATTATCTTCCGCACTTGGAAACAAACTAGCTACCTCCTGCAGGGAAACTTCATCTACCTAACGAGCTTCAACACTCAATCAATAGGAATCCTCAACTACTCATTGATCTAAAACGCCAATTCGTAGGAAAGTCACACCCCTCCCTACAGGTGCCCACGATCTGAACAAATTAGTGCCTTCTGACATCCATTCAATTCACTATGTGACGCGGTAGAAGACGGCCCTCGTGCCTGTCCTGCCACCACTCACTCGTCGACCGTCACTTTAATTATCAAATTGTTTATAACACACTGTAAATACCTCCCGCTACCCTTTTCACAACTCCTCCCCTCTCCCCTACAATGTTACGTTGCTTGTTGGGTGTGTCATACTCACCAAGTTCTCTTGAGGCGGGCCCGCTCGACTGTGTGTACCCCTCCAAAGCGGCTCGCCACCTCCCCTTGTCTGGACCACGTCCGGACACTAGCCAACCGCGGGCGGGATACTTCTCAAGTGGGCTCTGGAGGGCCAATAACCGGATTTCGCTGTCCGGTCTTCTCGCAGTTTCGCGATGGTCCTGTAGTCCTCAAAAGGGGGCAATGGCAGAGGGGGCTGTGCTGCCGGGCCGCCTCGTAGCAAGGGGACTTGGAATAATGCTCTCAGGGAAACAGACCTCAACCTAATCTCAGCACTGCCTCGAGCTTGTTGGGGTGATTATCCCGGGGGCCGGCAGAGCCGTCCGCGGACCTCCGGGTTGGGGAGGCCCCAACTCCTTCCGAGTCCCAGAAGGAGTATGACACACGTACACAAGGAACCAGGCAACTACTGCTGTTTATTAGAGTAACGGCAGGGATACGCTTAGTCCGTATGCATCTGGAGAAGCTCTCATCGTTAGTGGGGCTTGCAGGCCTTTTTTACAGCAGTATGACACGCTACTTGCATCACCTGGGAAAAATCATCACAAAACCTATCGCCACTTCGGATTGGTTCCCCGAGTGTTAGGGTTAGTATATGTCCCCTGTAGGGAGAGATATTAGTGGTGGAGGACAGGTCAGGTGTTCTAATTGGGCTGTTCCTAACAGTTGCTACTTTGGAATTGTTACAAGGGGACCCTTGGTGATTGGCTAAGAGTAATGGCGTCAGTAATAAGCCCCCTGTATTCTGATTGGTTCTGCCGCATGCCCCCAAGCCTGGGACCACCGCTGTTCCTGACATTAGCAACAATGTGCAACTATGTGTTAGTGAGGACAATGTACAGGTCTGCTTATGGGCTGGTGAGCAGGTCTTTCCCATCGCTGTAGGTGTCCATCTTTGCCGCTTTTCGTTGATGCAACCTGTGTCCCAGACGTGGGACCCTGGTGGCTTCTCATCTCGTAAGCTTGGCATCTTGTCAGTTCGGCTTGGTCACGTGTGAAGAGACCGTAGTTGAAGCAGAATTATGAGCATTAGATTTTGTATTCTGTCTCTGAGGGCTTGCACCTGCAGGTGTAACCTTGGCGCTGGGTGCGCGGCATGCAAGTTGCAACATTGTTGCCTTAGCTGTGGGCTCTCGTTAGGGGCTCGCTCTGCATGGCCAGCACTTGTATTTTGTTCTGAGAGGGTTTTCCTTTGTGCGGCTCCTGTCAGGGGACTCTTGCTTGCGTCCTACTTGGGCCTACTTCGCAGATGGCAGTACATGATCCATATTATGGGGATCGCAGGGTGACAAAGCATCATAGGCAGCATTAGATATACATGGTAGCGTTTTCATAGTGATAGGTAGTGAGGAAGCATCAGCAAGCATATACACGAGCTCTTCAGGCGTCTTGCGTTTCTGCGGTGCTGTAGAAGGCCTATGTGAAAAATAACAACGATGCATGTCCGTGGGTGTGACAGTCCGCTACGTCATAGCACTGAGTATGTTCTTTGTGGGTTGGTGTATGAGTGACCAGTGTGCATGGTGGCACGTGTGTTCTTGTCTGTTGGTTATGTCGTCATGGCATCTCTAACGGTGTGAATAGTCATGGCTGTTGTTCTAGTCGAGCTGATCCATGTTGCAGGCGTCGGTTTGAGTATGGCGGGCTGGTGGGATACTCCTCGTATGTGTAGGATTTTGAAACAGGGTACTTTGTCATCTGGTAAGTAGATTAACTCCTCTCGTGGGGGGTGTCTGGGCCATGATCCCCTAGGCCATGGTCTGCATGAGATTGGGGGAGGGTGTTATCCCATTCTCCTACTTCAGGACTTGTTTAGCAACCTCATCCGATGCAATGGGCGAGAAGGAGGTGAGAAGGAGGGAAGGGTAAAGGGGGGCCAAGGGAGACCATATAGCGGGTGAAGGAGTCTCTTCATGAATGTATGGTCTATAGCATCCCGGTCCATTACCACACATTAAATGAGCCAACACCCCAAGAAAAATCTATTTTGACACCACTAAACTCTACTTTTTTTTACACTGAATACTTCCTCAGAACCTTTGTTACTACCAATCTTCCAAATGTATTGTAACCTGCGGGGGTAAGGGCGTGGGAGTGTGGCTACTGCAAGGAGATCAGTGGTCGCAGGAGGCAGAGGTTTTCTTCCCTCAATTAGCAGAGTTCAATAAGAGAACACAGGTGAGGATCTGTAACACCCAAAACATTGCACTATGCCTGCCAACCCAAATGGAATGTTGCCTTTTGGCAACAATATCAACATGGGAGATGACCAAATAAATGGAGAACGCAACATTTTGACTGTCGGGTGGCAACTGATGGCCCCGAAACACCCAGGTTCTGGCACCCCCTTGAAAAGAAACTGCCACAGAACTCCACAACTATCACTGGGGAGGCTTACTTTTTGATTCAAGAAATCAATCAGTTCCTGACCACAAGCCACAAAACCAGTGCAACTAAGACCCATGGCTGCAAGGCAAGAGAGAATTTGTGTACTTCCACTGCCAGATGCAATAGTGTGGAGACTGGCAATCTAGATCAGCAGGTACTGATCTCCCGTAAGAATGGTGAATATGTGACAGTGAGAAACACAGTGACATCTCACAACAAATTGGGATGTCAAGGCTGTGGGGGGGCCTGTGGCGGAAACAGCCTTACAGCTATGCCACCCAGGGGCGTAGGAGACCCATAAAATCTGGGGGGTACAGGGGACACCTTGGGACTTTATTTATGTATTTATTGTATTTTAGTCAAACAACTCGACTTTTCGCAAAATTAAAATAGCAGTATGTATTAAATCACATATATCATCACTGTATAAAACCCTATCTCGCTCGTATTTCCTCTTGCTCATCATTAGTGGCACCCTCTATCAATGGCTTTGTCCCTTGCTCTATTCCCCTTTTCATCCAGCACCCTTTATTGCATCCTCCCTTCAAGCTTTGCGCTCTCCTCCTTGCACCCACGTGCCTATAAATGCAACATGCAAAGAACATATGAACACCAAAAGGATTAGCATTACCATTGCTTTTTAAGGAATGATGCTCAAGTACCAGCACTTTCCATCAGGACAGATGTACATAATCATAGGAACAGTACCTGCACTTCGCAGAAGAGCTCCTTTGCTTATAATGGGGCAGAACCAACATTTGCTGCCAAGAAGAGAACAAAAACACTAAACAGGCACAGTGTTTGAATATATTTGTCCCCCTGTGTGGGCATCCATGTTGTACAATGGTGGGCAGTGTATGTAGCCTGCATTACTGTGTCAGACCATAGGCCTACCAGTCCTTCAGAGGCACGGCCAGTTTATTGATCTCCTAATTCCTGTATGGAATTTTCTTTTAAGTCACCAGTAAAGCTGACGCACAGCCATTCAAAAGTCAGGGAATCTTTGCTTACTACTGGCATTGCTTCAACCTTAGAGTTCTTCCAGCCACATAAGCCGGTTTGTAAATACAGCTCAGGGGGGAACTGCACATGCTGCAGAGATCTACATTTAACCTGCAAGTCCTAGGTTCCAAGGCTGGGGGATACACCTTGTGTGTGTCTCTGCCGAGATATATGTTTAATATGCAGGCTACAAATTAAAACCCAGCCGAGCCGACGTGCCTTCCAGTTATGCAGCAGTCCTTTAATGGAATTCAATAGCACATTACTGCTGATGCTGCTATCCCTTTAAAAGGATATGTTAGTTATCATCAGAGCTTAAATAGAGTAAGTGTATGTGGCACCTTTTGCTGGTAGAGGAGGTGAAACCGCAACAGAACCTGCTCCACCTATCAACCAGTAATGCATCACATTCTGCTCCACCAACCAACATGGAATGCATCACATTCTGCTCCATCTACCAACATGGAATGCATCACATTCTCCTTTTGATGCCCCCCAGCCGTAGGTGCTCTGGCCAATCAGATTTACAACCACTGTGTTTATTTTATACCAAGTTAGCCATTTAGATTGGAGGAAACACCTGGGTTGTTTTGTGAATGTTATGCAGTTTTGGTGGGTGGGCTGCGCAAAGAGTCAAAATTGACACAAATGCAGTGGTACACCCAGTACGCGCCTCTTCCAACCCTTGAGCTGAATGGGATGTCCAGAGCAGGGATATACATTTAAATGCACAGTAACGGCCCTTGTGAGCAGAATACCGCTAGTCTTTCCGAGACAGTTCTGCATGTTTCAAAGGGGCTTTTAGTCTTTTAATGGGTTAACAGTCTGACGTCTCAGCAGAACTGCTGCAACCATAATTGTAACGGGGCAGTGCTAGCCATTGTGAGCTGGGCTTTTGCTGTACTTAAATGGGCCATGCCATGTTTTCTTAAGAGAGATGTGTAACCTTTAATAGTGTATTGTTGCTTTCAGTATCAGCATAGAGCCCCCCATACCCTGAATGGCTATGGACTATGAAATCCACTGCGAGGTCCCTAAGGCAAGAATGAGACTCTGCACCATTACCTGGGAGAATACCACAAAGCCAGGCTAGTCTGGTCTACCAATTCCCCCCTAATGCAGAACCTCTAGAGATCACACCTGGTCTCCCACCCATGCCCGGCCCTCCCACCTCTAACAACCCACTCATTTCCGACATCTCTATCTCCTACTGCTTGCAGCACGCAGCGATCAGTGATGGTGGGCCATGTTTTACCAATGCCTAAGCTCCCCCGCGCCCCCGCCCACCGCCTTAAACCAAGCAGCAGCGCTAGACCTTTATTGCTTTGTGTATTTTTGCACGATGAGGTGCAGGAATGAGGCAGGGGGGGGGGCTGATAAGCTGAGTCCCAAAAGAATGGGGTCTACGTGTACGCAGTGCATTAACCCCCTGCGTTGTAATCAGCCTGCAATGTTTTTATACTTAACAGTGTGCAAATGGAGCGGAGGCTGTGCCTCTCGGGCCTTGAGGTGCTGCACCTGGACAGAGAGGGTTTAGGGGCCACTTTGACAGGGACTTACCTTAAAAGTAAGGTAGCTGAGCCTGCAGAGGTCTCTCAGGAGGTTGATTCGCAGAAGTCGGAGAGTCTCACTATGTCTCTCTCCCGAGTCCGGCCTCAATACGCACGCTGTCTCTCAGGAGCACGTGAACAGAGTTCTTGTTTACCCGCTGTTGTAGCCTGCAGACAGCCTGAAGTTTGCGCGCATCACTGCACAGACAGGCTGCAGACCGTATTTTACACGTTGCAGAGAGAGAGACTGGGGGGATAAATATAATTGTACCCCCCCAGTTAAAATTGTGGGGGGACTTTGTCCCCCCTCTGCCCCCAATGTCCTACGCCCATGTTGCCACCCACCCTACTCTCTGAGGCCCAAATCATCGATACACTGGCAAAAGTTTGCCCTGAAATCTTGGGAACTCATTCAGCTAATAAACATTATGATGGGCCAGTGGGAGGTACTGTCGGAGCTGTAACAACACTGGACCCAGAAATACTGTAGAATAATCACTCACCCTCAAGTAGCTCTGCTTCCACCTTCAGTAACTCTCACTTTACTAGCCCTAGGACCACCAAGAAACTTAGCCCCCATGCCGGGTTTGGAATTTGCATCTTCGGACTGGAATTTTCCGCTTGGTCTTTCTCCCGAGTCGTATTTGCCGTTGTCCATGAATGTTGAGGTGTTACTCAAGAAAACAGCAACGATTGACCAAAGTTGTCTGGAGCCCCCAAAGAACGAAGACACTATGGCTCAACCATTGGGTTGAGCCATACAAATCTGAACTTATTGGAACACTGACGAGACTTGGAGTGGGGTTTAAGCCCAATGGATGTAACAGTCCCCAAAAAAGCAAAGTTTACCCAGCGTCTGGTCAATGACATTGTTACTAGCTTTTCCCTTACAGGTCACAACCAAAATGCAAATCATCTGGGGAGTCATTTTCTGCTGGGCACAAATGATCCTTGTATCCAGCCTTCATTTGACCAATCAACACAACACACTACTGCTCCAACTGCTGGGGGGACTTGCACATTATGCGGTTGTAACTGCAGTGCTGTCAGTGGTCAATTATTTCTGTAATGCTCCGACTCCTACTATTGCCATACAGGTTTAAGCCATGACCAAAATCCTCTTATACAAACATAATGAAGACAAATACATTTATTTTTGACACAATATTTCTCTATGCATTCTGTCTCTCTTAGCGAATGAGGAGAATTATTTAGCAATAGAGATAACGCTTCCTCTGTGACAAATGCAACTACTTATATTTACATAAATGCAGCAGTTGTATTCCAGTCAGTTGTAAAACACATATAAGGCGTTCATAAAATCTTCCCATCACTAAAAAAATAAACAATACCCTTAACATCATTGACAACATGATGACTAATTTTTATTCATAGCACCATTACATTGATTTATTACTGAGACTTTCTAGTCCTTGACAAACCTGAAAACCTTACCATAAATGGTTATACCTCCCCTCCTACCGGGGTATTTTACTTCCCCCCCAAAAAGGAAATTAATACCAAAAACTTTTTTATTGCATCAAAAACAATCAGATGTCTTTAAAAAGAATCACAAAGTTACTGTACAAAATACTATATCATCCAAAATAACAGTTAACAAAAAGGTCAAAACAACATCCAAAAATCGGGCCCAAAGTCAACATAATACTCTTATTCCATTGGTCATATCTGAATAAGCATTCCTTGGATTTTCTGGGTTTTTACAGAAACAAGTTTCTCAAATCATTTCTTTATGATGCTTGATTTCCCTGAAAATTAGGTTTCAAAATGTATTCAGAAACCATGAAAATAAACATTGTGGAGTGTATTACGAAGCTCAGTAAGATCAATGAAATCCAGACACAAAAATACCAATTCACTGGGATTTTGTTCATAATTGGTAAAGCTAGGGAAAATTCAATGTTACAAAAGGACAGCTTTTCCTGAATATTTGCTTCTTCAGTCCCTAGGTTCAGTTGCGGCTTTTACTCTGGGTAAAGAAGTATTTGCTACACACAGTCTTGCAATATTTTAAATGCCCCCTGCATTTCTGCCTTGTCCCTGGATTTTTTCAAGGTTTTACAACCTCTTCTTTACAACCCCAATTCCCTAAAGACCTTGCTCCTGGGTCTCCTTTGACTCTCACAAGCCCACACGTAGGGCCTGTGGCAAAGGCAATCTCTCCAGTGGATAGAAATAAGCACAAAGGTCTGACCACTGCAGAACCATACAAATCCTTTTGGGAACTATTACATAAATGAGGAAACCCCCAACTAAATGAGATTGCTTTTGCTATGTTTTCAAAGAGCTTTTATTAAAATTGGAAGATTCTGATTCCTGACATGCAACCTCTCCTAAATACTTGCTGGGGGCCAACGGAAGGAAGGAAGTCTCTGCTTCCTTCTGGAATTCTCTCCTTTCAGTGCTGTGCCGCATAGAATGCAGTTGGGTCCCACAATAAATGTGGTCAAATTGTACACACAGCTTCAACATGTTTTCTTTCTCATGACTTCCTGAGCCTCTTATCTATCCTCCGTCCTCATTCCAACGTTCTACCCAATGTGCTTCTCGCTACCACTACTGCATGTTTTATCATACTCCTCCTTTGCATCTTTGCAAAGCAAAGTTTTTCAAAGCCATAACCCTTGTCAGGAGGTGCCATACAAATTCAAGATAACATAACATAACAATCTCCAGAGCAACCTGTTAAAACAGAGGTTTAGGGGTTTGAATAATGACTCAGGAGCCTTGGTTAAGTTATGTAACTTTAGTGGGTTCGAAGTATACAGGTAAGTACAAGAGGTTGTATTGGAGACAAGTTAATCAGGGAAAGAAACATCCACCGGTCCCCCTGTACCAAGTTCAGTTTCCAACTGACAAAGAGAGAACCTTGGCACTCACACCATAACATTCTGGAAGGAACACTCTAATCCAAACATTCCAGACACAGACTCACACATACTTAGGAAACAGCTACCACCCCAGGATGGTAAATCATAACACATCTCCCCCCTTACATGACAATACAATGAAGGAAGGAAACAAAGGAAAAGTCATTTATGGACAATATAAATCTAAAGAACTGTCCTTCCATAACTCCTCCGGCACCACTAAAAGCAAAATGCTATTCCCTACCAATTCCATAGTAAAGCTAAACACTCACCAGAACAATAATCGCTAATTATGGAACTCGGCTACAGGGGACCAGCCCACAATCTCAAACAATCATAACCAGCTACTTCACATCATTAACCCTGTAACATCATTCACCAACATCTAGGCTTCCTGACAGAAACCACAGAGTGAATCCCCTCTATCAGCCTAATGCATATACATATTGAGACACAATGGGCCTCCACATAACACCCTGCTGGGCACCAACCACAATATCGGTGACATATATCACCAAAGTTGATACCCAACCAAAAGATCAACATTACCAACACATTGACACAAGCAATGTGGCAACATAATACCAGGTCTGTAACATAGCCACTAACCTTGAACAACCAATGCTCACCACTGAGCACATTAACAATGTAACCACTGAAGGTTTACTACCTGAACAACTAAATGCTCGCCACAACTGAGCCATTAACATTAGCACCCTTGAACGTTCAATACCTAACTCACTACTACCCAATGAGCAAACCATGCTCTCACACTGGCAACCAGACATTCACACAACCACAATCACACAGCTGACTTTAATTAGTAACCCACACAGTTTCCCTTAAGCAAAACTATTGAACAAATTCAGCTTGAATTTTGAGAATATAAAACATTTTAAGTAACACCAACAGCGAGAGTCCCAAAAATCATGCTTGCAGAGTTCAGTTTTGAAATGTACCTGTGGAAAGTTGTTAGGTTGATCAAAAGTGAACATACCAAAGAAATGCAGTAGGTCTCACAGGCAATGTCCACACAAACAACAAGACAAATTCAGCAAAATTTTGATAATCCGAAATTTAGGTGCGCCACATGAAAGTCCACAATATTTATGCCTGCAGAGTCTTTGTTGAGATATAACTGTGGATAAAGGTTTGGGTTAGTGCGAGCAACACTGTACATTTCATTAACTGACATTTCCTTTGGTTGCATAAATTCCATACCATTATCTAAAAACTTGCTAAAAACCATTGGTACCATAACCATAGGTCCACACCATTTCCAATTAAAACTTACCAAAAAAAACACATAGGCACCATAATACAACACTGCTTTCATTGGCACATTGCCACCATATACTCCAAAAAAACAATTGCCCAGCCTTGGGTAACACTCATACCTACACGTTTGGCACACACCAATAACAATATTGGCACCAATAAAGAAACACCAAACCACATGCTCACTATAGAGCAACACACATGCCAACACTTTTGGCACAAAAGACAGAAAACTCCTTCCTCAAAAGCATGTTCATTGAGTGCCATATAAGAAACAATCAAAAACTGCACCACAATGCCTGCAGAATCGTGACCTATGTTTTCATACATCACATTCCCAAAATGATGCATTGGGCCTCATTACGACCCTGGCGGAAGACCATGGTGCTATTAGCACCATGGTCCATGCCGGTAAACTACCGACTCCGCCATGGAGAAAGGGGGAATTACCACCCCATTACAAGGTTGGCGGGGCAGTAATTCCCCCTTCCTCCATGGCCCTTCCCCATTCCCATTTTTTCCCCATAGGGCTCAATGGGAATGGGGAAGGCGCTAAGTACGGTGCCGCAAATTGCGGTACCGTAATTAGCACCAAGGTCCCTTTGCGGGTCCCTACTTTAACGGCTGGTCTACACCAGCCCTTAAGGTCGGGTCCCACAAAGGGACCTCGTAATTAGGCGCTAATAGGTTAACGGCGCCGCAGCCTTTTACGGCGCCGTTAACCCATTAGCGCCTGGGTCGTAATGAGGCCCATTGTCTTCATTTTCCAAATACTTCGCATCACTTTCAATATAAGTACTTTGCATCTTCCCAAACAACAGTGCTGCATGTGATGGCCTTTGTATTTCCAATATTAAAACATGTTGCATAAATACATGACATGTTGCTCTCAGCTACTTTACATATCCGATCAAGCAGTATGGCAATGTCACATAAAAAAAATTGTTAGTCTCATAAGGCAAAACATTGTGAGTTTGCAGGTTAAGCTCTGTCACACTTTCAGATGAGCGATAAGCAGAAAAACTTTCCAGAAAATCCGATCGGACAAATTGAACTACTAGCAGAAAGAAAACACCCACGGCCTTCATGTTGCAAGCCTTGAAATCCCTCATGACATGCCGATGTGTATTTCTGACATTTCCTTTAGATGCCTGCCACACGTTGAAGCACGTTGGAAGGTTCGTTACTCTAAACAGCCTCCTCCAGCCCTTGCAGAACATATAACGTTCTAGTAATACTGAACGTTAGCAGCAATATTCCTTTTGGATTGTGTCCATCACCGATACCTCCAGCAGCATGGTGACGTCACCACTCAGATGAAAAGCGCAGCCATGGACAGAGCTCTGCAGGCCAACCGTCAGCCCCAGTATTGCTGCTCTACTTAATGGACCACACTAGCAATTTGCTCACACAGCTGTGCCACGAAAAAATGCCAGGATGGTAATAGTTTTACGACAACGCCTCAACCTTTAATGTAACTCCGACCACCAATTCAGCTGCATAAATGGAAGGCTGGCCATTTTTACTCCTTAGATCCCCAGCCCCTTATGCGCTGGTATTGTTGGCAGATGCACAGTCCCAAAGCCAATTACCAATGATACAACAGCCGCGCAGCGCAGCCCCTCTAAGCACAGCTGAGCCTGCTTAAAGTAACGCAAGCATGGAGCTCGCTTACCTTTGGGGCCAGAGGGGGGACGGTGGATGCTTCTGGGTCCTTGCTTCTTGGTGGTAGGAACTTCTTTGTAAGTCCTGTCACCTGGTCCAGGTCCTTGTTGTACTCCTTATTTCTTTTCCCGTTCCTTGCTCCACAATTGCCAAAAATCCTCGTTGTCAGTGTTAAAACGGAGGTTTAGGGGTTTGAATAATGACTCAGGAGCCTTGGTTAAGTTATGTAACTTTAGTGGGTTCGAAGTATACAGGTAAGTACAAGAGGTTGTAATGGAGACAAGTTCATCAGGCAAAGAAACATCCACCGGTCTCCCTGTGCCCAGTTCAGTTTCCAACTGACACAGAGAGAACCTTGGCACTCACACCATAACATTCTGGAAGTAACACTCTAATCCAAACATTCCAGACACAGGCTCACACATACTTAGGAAACAGCTACCAACCCAGGATGGTAAATCATAACACAACCAACCAAGGGATGGCAAGCACATTCCAGCATCAGGCTCAGCTTGACCCGTCTGGCCAACTCCCTGACACATGGCTATGTCTCCACTCCCTAGTACTCTGATCACATCTGCCTCCTCAGTGAAGCACAAGAGGCTTGTACCTCTTTTATAGCATGCAAAACGGCTTTTTCACCTTTACTCTGCCTCTGCTTCACTTCTGCCTGTAACTCTTTGTTGCCTCACCACATGCTCATACTTTGCATACCTGAAATGATTACGCACAAACCTTTGGCTTTCCTGCTCAGTTTCCAACAGTCCTCTCCTCCTTGTTTACACCTCCAAACTTCTCTTTGGGGATGTTCCTGTCTTTTAACACCTCCTGTATGTCTCCTCCAACTTCTGTCTTGTTGCTCCGCTCCATCTCCATAGTATCGTCCGCCAACTCCGCTTTCGGCTGCCCTATTTCTTTTCAGGGTTTCCTGTGGGCCACTCATAAAACTTGCATGTGATTAGTGTAACATGAATAACTTGTTCATGCCAGCTGTGTGCAATGAATGGCTTCCGTCGAGCACAGCAACATGGACTGGCCCTACTTGAGGATGAGTCTCCATTTTGGATTCATAACATTCTGTTATCCCAAGTGCAAGGTGGACCACCCATGGGTGACTTCCGCTCACCTACAATACTTGTAAATAGGTTTGACATTTCTAGGTTCATATTTTTAAAGAGGTAGCACTGAAAGGATTCTGAAAATCATCAGAGAGTTGTATCAACACCTGAGCCTCTTAAAGTGAGCAGGCCATGGCATGTCCTATGTTGAATTGTACAGCCAAAGATTTAAAAAACATTGTTGCATGGATTGAAGGATCTCCACACACCTCTCCTGTACCCAACATCACAAAATGTGTGTCAGAATCTGGCCTTCATGGACACCCCATACTCTACCTGAATATATAAGCAGATGTATTCATCTGAAAGGGGTTTCACTTCTATTTCCTCACCATCCTTCATTGTATATACTCTGCTTAGCCACCAGTCCTCCCTTGAGGAACTGATGCTCAAATGAGAATTGAATGCTAATTGCATCATTACAGTCTTACTTGCTTGTTGCCCTCCAGATTACATTATTTCCTGGAAGGGTCATTAGAACACATAATCAACCTCCAAACCTGTTAAATTGTGCTTGAATGACACCAAAAATTCATTAACAATGTGTGATGGTTATGATTTATGCAATGGATCATTAATCCACACATACAGTTTATAGAGATAAACTTGATGTCATATTTTCTTTGAGTTTTTTTCTTGCTCAAGCATCCATCAGGCACATGTCGATCTAGAAAAGTAGGCACCCCTCGATCACGATGTTATGTATCATGTTGGCCAAAGACCAACCATTGCATGCATTCCGTACTAGAGATATATAACCATAAGCTTGACCAAAGTGCAGCCATTTTAAGGTGACTGATATCGCCATTTTGTTTTCTCTAACGTTTGCTTTTTGCATTCTGTTAAACTGCTTCACTGAAAGAATATTCTGCTTTGCTAGTGCACAATGCAAGGCCGAGGGAGACATGTTGAAACATAACGTAGCAACCAGATAGAAATGCCCGGTCTCCTCCCGCGCTCGCTATTTTTGAAAGAGAGCAGCGAGGCATCATAATCAGCTCACAGGTGCCAGCAAGTCTCGAAAACACGGTAGTAATACTAGAAGCGAACATTAAATGGCATGAATCATGGTCTTCTTTGTGGCCCCCCTTCCCTGAGCCCTGTAGAGTCCTGGAGAGCGAGTCGACCCCCAGGAACCAAATAAAAACTAGGAGATAGGAAGGCCTGGAATGTGTCTCTTCCCCTGCACGCACCTTGCTAGAGAGAACAGAAGCATTATGTTCTCTTCAACAACGGTCTTACAAAATTGCAATTGTTGCTAAAACCAATGTTTAAGGTGTCATACTCGTCACCGTTGTCAATCATCGTGCCCAATTCAAAGGAAAAGTACGAGGGGCGGTATTGATTGTGACACTACTAATTACAAGATGCTTGTTTTGTATATATGTAACTGATGTATGTTTTTCGCTCTCTTGCGTCTCCCGAGGTCTGATAGACACACATCGCGGGGCGTGAGACCAGTTGGCCAACTGAATTTACTTTGCTTTGCAATAAACCCTAGATTTTGGGAATACAACCTTGTGTCTGGCGTATCAGTTCATGTGTGGTGATTGTGCCTTGTTTCCTCACGCGAGGGTCCTCCGGGGGCCCCTTCAAGATGGCGCCCGAATAGGGACCCTCCCCCACTTGTTCCATCGTGTACGTTGTAAAATAAGGAAGGTGGAGTGAACGGCGAGGACGGAACGATCGAGCCGGGATCAAGAGGTGTTCGGGGCACCCCTGCGAAAAGGTGAGAGACTCCTTTGCAGATCTACACACATCTGATCCCTGATCGACGTGTCTGGCAAGAGAACAAGGAGGCGAGGGTCCCAAAATGAGGCAGAGTGAGCCAAGATACACAGACATGACGTCATTGGTTGCGTCAGTATACGGACGAATTGTTTCTTGAAAAGACAAATTGATTAATCAGGTGAGTCGTGCCCCGATTCGTAAGTAATCCTGATATTGGTTGAGAGTTGATTTTACAAGAATCAAACACCCAGTGTAAGGTTGATTAGCCAAGGGTAAGGTTAAAACATGCCTGGGGTATTGTCCACGTTAGCGTTTTTTTCCGCTGCGGCGGACAATCTTTGGAAACTGGCCAGGTCGCGCCACCGTTGGGAACGCCTGCGTATGAGATGTATGGGAAGTATGGTGTGGGAGCAATAATGTTTTGTGAGATTTGGCATAGAAAGCAGGAAGATTTTCAGTGGCCGGAACATGGGAGTTTTGAGATGGCGAGGATAGATAATTTGGAAAAGGTATTAATGAAGAAGAAAACACGCCCTGTGGCATTTGATATCCTTGGGGATTGGAAGAGAGAAGCCATGCTCCGTTTCAAAAGTAGAGAGAAACATGCATGCAGGCATAAATCGAAATCTGAAAGAAAGGAAGAGAAAGAGGAGGAGGAGTGGAGTAATAGTTTGAGATGATCAAATAGACGCGATCAGTTGAGTATAGAAAAAAATATATCCACAACGAGAATTGCATTCATCAGATGAATTGATAGAAAAAATATTGACTGACACAAAGCAAAGCCCAAGCCGAGAGACTCAAAAGACTGTGTCAGTAGCTTTTACTCAACCCCCTCTTGTTGCTCAGCCCCTCCCAGCTATTCAGACCCTAGCACAGCCACAGACTGCACACACGGCACCTCTGGTTAGCCAATCAGAATTACAACAGATACAGATACAGCCGTTCCCATGGCCCCATCTGCACCCCCCTCAGTAGAGATCGTTTCCATCCCATCTGCCCCCCTGTGATTGAACTTGAATCTGGTGAAAAGAAAGAAAGGGTCAGACAGAGTGGATGTGCGATAGTGACTCGTAGCGCGATTAGTAAGGAGAGAAAGTAAGAGTTGCGAGAACAGGCCAAAATGTATATAGTTGGGAATGATGAAACGGCAGCGATGGCCTCGATATTTGACTTCAGGAGGAGCAACAAAAGACAGGTATTGTTGGAATGCATAGGTGAATATTTGGTGGCAAGATGTAAACAGATACTTGGGAAGTTACCACCACAACGATTGCTAGATTTTAATGCTTTGGCCCATTGTAGAGGGAATGATGAAGAGATGAGGGAACATGTAGATCGGTTTTTTGAACTAAAAGGTGAGCTTGACGATGAACATACTGAAATGTTTGCCACACCTGGGTTTAGGAGTAGGGATATTAGGAGAGATAGAACTGAAGCAGTAGAGCCATATATACAGCGGCGATATCTGCCGTTGTCAAGACAGACAGGCAACAGATTAAGAGTGTGTATGCGGGAGGCATTGAAATTGATTTCGGATCCTAGTATTCCCGTAAGGGAGATAAATGAAGTATGTAATGAATACCAGAGAGTATGAGAGTAGAAGCATTATGAACAATGGTTGAGGTGCTACTCCAACAAGTAACGGGACACAATAGAGGGAGAGGAAACGCCCAGGGCAGAGGTAATTCGAACATGCAGGGAGGGCCCCTGGGATTGAATCAATGTGCGTATTGTAGAGAAGAAGGTCACTGGCGAGCGCAATGTCCACACCTGCAAAATAGAAATGGTTACAGTCAGAAGAAGCATAGAGGGCATCCAGGAGCAAATGGGCATAACAAGAATAATATGCAGTAACACCAAAATAGTCAAGGGAATGGTGCCCAAACCCAAAGTCAAAACCCTCCTCAGAATCAGAGCCAGCAGAATATGCAAAATGGAAATAGAGGGAGGGGCAGGAACATTTTCGGTACTCATTCGAATGCGTACTATAATAACAGCAGCAACTACACATCGGATGATGTGTTATTTTCCCAATAGGACAGCCCAAGACAGGGGTTGGAACCAGTGTCTATTCCCGTGAATCAGAAAGGACCCTACGTAGAAATGAAAGTCGGGAATAGTGAGCACAGCTTCCTTGTGGATACGGGGCGCAGAAGTGTTCAATAGACCATCACTTGGGTCCGGAGATACCACTGTCAGGGCATAAAAATATTTCAGTAGGGTTCGCAGGTACCCCAGTAATCAATCCAGAGTCTCAACCAGTGCCAGTAACATTAGGTCCATTCACTGAATACTGTCCATTTCTCTTAACAGAAAACTACGGGGAAAATTTGTTAGGTTTAAACCTGTTGAAAAAACTCAGTGCAGTTATACACTGTACACCAGATGGAGTATTGTTGACTATTTCGCCACAGAATGTACCAGTATCAGAATTTTTGTCCAATCCTTTGCCAGGGGAATTGCGTGAAGTGCCAACTTGTATATGGGCACCAAATGATAATGATGTGGGATGTTTGAAAATAGAGCCAGTGAAAATTACATTAAAAGAAGGAGTAACATTGCCGCGTATTCCACAGTATAAAATTTCAGAAGAAGGAGAGAAAGGAATGAAAAGTATTGTGTCTGATTTGGTAAAATTGGGGGTGATTGAAGAAATTACAGGCAGCACGTGTAACAGCCCCATTCTTCCAGTGTATAAGAAAGGAGGTAATGAGGTACCATAGCGTTTCATAATTGGTCTGCGTGCACTAAACAAGGTAGTAGACCCTCAATTTCCATTGGTCCCAGATGTTACCACAATTTTGACAATGATTCCAGCTTCAGCAGAATACTTTAGTGTTATTGATTTGAAGAATGCTTTCTTCAGCATTCCAGTACACCAAGGAAGTAGATATCTGTTTGCCTTCACATTAGGAGGGCGATCGTTCACCTTCACGCGCATTCCTCAAGGCTACACAGAAAGTCCAAGCATCTATAGCAGAGCATTGAAAGAGCAGTTAGATATGCTAGAGTTACCAACAGGATGCGTATTGCTACAATATATAGATGTCATGTTGATTGCTGCAGATACAGAAGAAATTTGTAAAGAGAGTACTGTTTTGTTGTTAACACATTTGGCAGCACATGGCCATAAAGCCAGCTTAAAAAAGTTCCAATATTCTCGAAAGGAGGTGACTTATTTCGGCTACCTACTTTCGAAAGAAGGGGGAAGACTGACACCAGAGAGGAGAGAAAGCACTTCTGGTATGCCTATTCCAAAAACACAGAAAGGAGTTAGAGCTATAATAGGCATGGCTTCCTATTGTCGGCAATGGATTGGCAATTTCGCCTTAATTGTAAAACCAATGGTGGAGTTGACAAAAAAGGATGTTGTGATGCCTTTGTAGTGAAATGAAGATTGTCAGAAAGCATTTGACTTGCTCAAAACTGCATTATGTTCTGCTCCAGTTTTGGGCACACCAAATTATGAATTTTTTTTTAGATTGTGCATGAGAATGACGGCTGCATGAGAATGATGGCAGCTTTAACACAGGAACAAGGTGGAAGAAATAGGCTGTGGGGTTATTTTTCTTCTGCGCTGGACCCAGTAGCGCGCGCATTACCATGATGTTTGCGAGCTGTTGCACTGGCTGCTACATCAGTGAAACAAACAGAAGGGATGGTATTGGGGCACACCTTAATTTTGATGGTGCCACATGCTATAGACGTTCTATTAAATAGAACACAGACGCAACACCTCACATCTACTAGATTGACTAGATATGAAGATGTCCTATTCGCACCACACATCCAAATTATGAGGTGTAGCGCTTTGAATCCTGCTGAATTAATGCCACTGCCCACAGAAGAACTTGATGGAAATGAAACACCTCCCCATGATTGTTTAATGGTTACTGAGGAAGAAACGGAGGGGAGAATTGATTTAACAGATACCCCACAAAAAGAGCCAGATGGAGAGTTGTTTTGTAACGGCTCTTGTTTTAAATTGCCGGATGGCACATCAACTGCCACTTATGCTATCACCACATTGAAAAGTATTGTGGAAAGTAAAAGAATCCCCTAGAACTCTGCACAAGCAGCAGAGATAATTGCCTCCCAGAGCCTGTGAGATTTCAGAGAACTTGAGTGTAAATATGTATACTGACAGTCAGTACACCTTTGGCGTGGTTCATAACTTTGGCCGACTATGGGCTCAGAGAGGTTTCCTAACATCATATGGGGCTAGAATACAACATGGCCCTTTAATTGTACGATTATTGTCTGCACTTACGTGTCCAAAGCACCTGGCAATAGTGAAATGCGAGGCGCATAAAAAAGTTACATGCAAAGTGGGAGAGGGAAACGCATTTGCAGACAGGATTGCGAAGCAAACTTCCACTGACTTGGATACCAAAATTTTGGCAGTACAGTCGGAGGAAGTGCCCTGCATGATAGAAAATGAAATTGCAACGTAACTGAAGGGACTGCTCAAAGGAAGTGGTAGGACTTGATAGCTGTAGGGATATGAAACAAAGGGGTGGCGTCCTGCCACGTATATTTCTAACAATTGTTCTTTACATTTCTATTTGTTGCAAAGATTTTCACATTTCGCACGCTAACTAACAGAGGAGCTGTGTACTCATAGTAGTTTAAAGGCAGGGATACAAGAAAAAATGTCACAGGTGACTATTGGCTTATTTATTCAGCTAATATCACAAAAGATCTGGGTTTAGTTTCCCATAGTGTTTAGATCGTTTTTTTGGACAACACTTGCCTAGCAGTTGGCAAACATGTAGAAAAGAGAACAAATAAAGAGCAGACTGAAGCCACAATTCAAATTTCTCAAAACATGATCATACATTTGCTGAAACATGTACATAAAAGCAGGATAGTTTTGCAGCAGTTATGTACAAGCATGAAATTGTAGTTAGTGAACCGAAGTTTCGTCTTCATAAAAAAGGCATCCTGATGGTTGTTCCAAATTATGTACTGGGTGTCTTTTTAAGGGGAGATAACCAAGTCTTGGAAGTCTGCAAAACTATCCTGCTTTTATGTACATGTTTCAGCAAATGTATGATCATGTTTTGAGAAATTTGACTTGTGGCTTCAGTCTGCTCTTTATTTGTTCTCTTTTCTACAAGTTTGCCAACTGCTAGGCAAGTGTTGTCCAAAAAAACGATCTAAACACTATGGGAAACTAAACCCAGATCTTTTGTGACATTAGCTGAATAAATAAGCCAATAGTCACCTGTGACATTTTTTCTTGTATCCCTGCCTTTAAACTACTATGAGTACACAGCTCCTCTGATACTTAGCGTGCAAAATGTGAAAATCTTTGCAACAAATAGAAATGTAAAGAACAATTGTTAGAAATATATGTGGCAGGACGCCACCCCTTTGTTTCATATAGAAAATGGAATTTCAATTGTCAAAGAGATGCAGGCAGAAGCTACTGCTGATGAGATCCAAGGGTGGGCTGAGGTCTCTGCAGAATTAGATCTAGAGTGTTGTTGGGTGGACAAGAAGAGTAGGAACTGGATGCTGCCCAATTCCTATGTAACTGCGATGGTCACGATGGCCCACAGCCCCACTCACATTTGTGCCAAAAAAATAGTCCAGCATCTAGCCACGGTATGGGAGAATGCACACATAAAAAAAAATGCTGAGAGGTTGGTGCAGAACTGCATCACGTGTCTACAACACAATGTGGGGAAGGGAACGGTGACTCCAACAGGCAGTTTTGGCCCTCCCTCTATGCCGTTTGAGGTAATCCATTTTGATTTCATAGAGATGGAGGGATGCCAAAACCTGAAGTATGTCCTAGTGGTTATATGTGCATTTAGCAAATGGGTGGAAGCATATCCATTGAAAAACTGAACTGCCATGAGCACGGCAAAAGTAATGTTAAAGGAGTATTTCTCCCGTTTTGGCTTGCCCTGTGTCATATGGTCAGATAACGGTCCACATTTTGTGGGCACAGTAATATTGCAGATTTGCGCAGGTCTCCAGATCGATAAGCGATTCCATTGTTCGAGGGAATCTTGAAATCTAAGATTAGCAAGATATGCGCAGGAAGCAAGCTAAATTGGTTAGATGCGTTACCATTAGCACTACTGAGCATGCGAACATCTGTGCAGGCAAGAACTGGGCTCTCCCCATATGAAATAGTCATGGGGAGACCTGCGAATGTTTGGTGTGCACCTCAGCTGAAAGGTTTAGGGAGATTGAATACCCTGTGCTCAGCATTTATTGTAATCTCTTGATTCAAAAATTGCGTTTGATTCATCAGCAGGTGCAGGAGGCAATACCGATCAGATACACTGGCCCGGGACACGCACTGGAACCAGGAAACTGGGTGCTAATTAAAAACTTTGAGCGGAAAACATCGTTAGCACCCAGGTGGCGTGGTCCCTATCAAATACTCCTGACAACGCAGACGGCCATTCAAGTGGATGGGCGCAAGGCGTGGATACACGCAACCCACGCCAAGAAGGTCCCGTCACCATCTGAAAAACTGTTTGATCGAGGTGACCAGAAAGAAGCAGCGGTTCCTGAAACAAAAGACACAGTTGCCAGTTCTTTGCCACAAAATCTGCCTGATCCTGAAAGAAAGCCTGAAAAGATTGCTGTAAAAGAGGAAGGGCAAAGAGTGCCCCAACGTTGGCCAGCATCACTGCTGGACGACACGAAACGTGTACCACTTTGGCGCCCGCCAGCATCTGCCATTGTGCCGCAGCCTGAAACGAAACCTGCATCATCACTGTGGCGCCCACCAGCATCTGCCATTGCGCCACAGGCTGACTCCGAGCTTGAGTCTGGAAGTGCACCAGCGGTACAATCTACGAAGCCAAAAGAAGGAGTGATCAAATCTTCATTTTGTTGATCTTTTGCTGCCTCTGTTTCCTATTCACGGATGAAATAGGAACTGGAGGCCTAGAGAAGAGTGGCATGAGGGTTGTGTAAATCAGACAGCCCAACAACGAGACTCCTCGGTGCTAACATAAATCCATGTGTCCTGAACCCGAGCGGACAAGTGGGGCGCACATGGTACAAAAGGCAATTGATAACTGCTCTGGAGTTCTTTAAGCATTGTGCTAACGCATAGAGATCTTGCCCAACATATAAGCAATCCAGGCTGCTGAGAACTGGCAGAATAGACAGTTGACATTTATCGAACTCATTGACATTCGTACGAGTGCCGCGAGGAGAGATATCCACGATGAAAATCTCTGAGGAAGACGGACCGTGAGAAAAAATGCCAGAACCAGCTTTTGCTCCCTCCTGCACCACTGCTGATAAAGCTAATAATGAATCAAAGATAGAAACTGAAAAACTGCACAAAAAGGGTTATCGGAAAAATGGTATGCTGATTTTAACAGTAATCATGTGCATAATAAGTATAATAGCCCCAGTAACGACAGCATTAGTACTGTGGTATCTAGAGGAAATGCACCCCTTAGAAATCCTCTTGCCCATTAGAAACATTTCCACCACTGAAAGTCCTGTCCACGTAATTACTTACACTCTGTCTCCAATGGAAGAAAGACATAGAGAGGGGTATGGGAATAACACATTACTACAAATAATGAACATGACACATTCAATTTTGAAAAAGAATAACTGTTGGGTGTGTGCTCATCTGCCACAACATGGTGGCAAAGGAATAGGTTGGTACGTGCAGCCACTGACATTAAGTTCTGCATGCAGTGCATCTCTGAGTACATTATATTATGTAAAATGGAATAAGAGTGATACGGGTCAGTTAGATAGCACGAACATGAATGAATTTGAGGAGATTATCATGAGACCCATAGGTTGCTCTATATTTCATAGAGCACGGATAATAATACCAAAAGCTACGCCCAAACCAATGCCACAAGATATATTTTCTCCACCAGAAAAATCATCTGTGATCATATTTCGCACAAGATCAGAAGGAAATAAAGATGCAGTGCCCCCCTCTTACACAGTAAACTACAGCCCACGTTCTGTTCCTTTTTGTTTACAAAAGAAGGGCTCCTATTTAGTAGGGACATTCACTAGATGTATGAATACAGCGATTCTTAATAGGGAAGTAGAACCAGTGTATGTAGGTGACCCTGTGTATTTTATATGTGGAGAAAAAGTGTATGCCTGGTTACCTAGAAACTGGGGAGGTACATGTTATTTAGGACTTTTGTTCCCAGGAGTGTTTTCCTTAGAAACAGCAGACATAGCCAAACTATCTAGATCCAGGCCAGGAAGAAGTACTGATGGGGGATTAATGGCAGTAGACATAGCAAAATCATTTATACCATTTTTGGCCCAAGCAATAAACTCCTATAATATTCGACGATTATCCAGAATCTTAGAAAAAACAATAAACGGAACAACAGATATATTATACAACATGACATTAGAGGAGAAAGGGATTAGATTAATGACACTTCAAAACCGAATGGCTCTTGACGTAACCCTGGTTGATCGTGACAGTGTTTGCAAAATCATGGGATTAGCGTGCTGCATATTCGTAAATGACTCCTCTCCCATGATTTCTCGAAGCAATAAGAAAATTACACGTTTTGAGCTCTGAACTCCATACCCAAGAAGGTGGTTGGTATATAAGTTCCTGGTTTTGGGACTTATTATATTCATGGGGATGGAAACTATTTGCGATCCTAATAACAATACTAGGTATATTCATGACATGCTGTTGCTGCATACATTGTCTACCTGTAATATGCACTGAAATGAGTGAAGGATGCGTACAGATGCTAGAAAAAAAGAGCACCTTTAAACCAAATACCCATGGTAATGAGGAAACAAAAACAGTTAAAGAATTCCTGCCAATCAATATAGATGACAATGAAGAGAAAACTAACGATGCGCAAGATTCAGAATCAGAGTCAGATACTTGGTCAGAAGAGGATGCAATGTACGGATGAGATGTTTGGCATACGGCCAAAAGGAGGGTTTGTCGACCTAGAAAAGTAGGCACCCCGCGATCACAATGTTATGTATCATGTTGGCCGAAGACCAACCGTCTCATGCATTCAGTACTAGAGATATATAACCATAAGCTTGACCAAAGTGCGGCCATTTTAAGGTGACTGAAATTGCCATTTTGTTTTCTCTAACGTTTGCTTTTTGCTTTCTGTTAAACTGCTTCGCTGAAAGAATATTCTGCTTCGCTAGTGCACAATGCAAGGCTGAGGGAGACATGTTGAAACATAACGTAGCAACCAGATAGAAATGCCCGGTCTCCTCCCGCGTGCTATCCTTGAAAGAGAGCAGCGAGGCATCCTAATCAGCTCACAGGTGCCAGCAAGTTTCGAAAACAAGGTATTAATACTAGAAGCGAACATTAAATGGCATGAATTATGCTCTTCTTTGCGGCCCTCCCTTCCCTGAGCCCTGTAGAGTCCTGGAGAGTGAGTCGACCCCCAGGATCCAAATAGAAACTAGGAGATAGGAAGGCCTGGAATGTGTCTCTTCCCCCGCACGCAGCTTGCTAGAGAGAACAGGCGCATTATGTTCTCTTCAACAAAGACTTATGTCTGCGGTCTTACAAAATTGCAATTGTTGCTTAAACGAATGTTTAAGGTGTCATACTTGTCACCGTTGTCAATCATCGTGCCCAATTCAAAGGAAAAGTACGAGGGTCGGTATTGGATGTGACACTACTGATTACAAGATGCTTGTTTTGTATATATGTAACTGATGTATGTTTTTCGCTCTCTTGCGTCTCCCGAGGTCTGATAGACACATGTCGCTGGGCATGAGACCAGTTGGCCAACTGAATATACTTTGCTTTGCAATAAACCCTAGATTTTGGGAATACAACCTTGTGTCTGGCATATCAGTTCGTGTGTGGTGATTGTGCCTTGTTACCTCACGTGAGGGTCTCCCAGGGGCCCCTTCACACATGCCAAGTTTGAAACAGTGCACTTACTGTCTCTCCGCCCGAAACCCACATGGGTGTTCAATACCATGATTCTTAGGTGGCTAAGCTTCCGCTATTAGTCGGACCATTGTGCTACTGGTAAAAGTATGAGGAACATGGTATTTTTAAAACATAGACCACAAATTGATAAAATAATGTTTCTTTCAATATTTGATTTAGTTAATTCGTTGTCTTATATTTTAATTTGTGTTTGTTGTTCCTATTTAAGTACTGTTTTTCGATTTGTGTCCTGTTAAGATGTATGTGATTGTAAGCATTATATTTATTTCAGTGAGCCAAAATATGCTTTGTTAATACAAGATTATTCAGTGATCTGCTTATGCGAGGTGTAAATCTGTTGGAAACGGTTTTCGGTGTTGTATAGTAGATTGGAGACATGTGTATCCATTTAAAGATTGTTGTTTTTGGGATTACTTCCTATTGGGGTCTCCTCTTCATGCATTAATAAATCACCTGTTATATACATAGAGGATTATAGGGTGGATGTGGTGGGTTCTTCACCTCACAGTAGTGGACGTTTCTCATATTCAAGTCATAATGTTACTGATGTGTCATTAATTACCAGGTTGGATTGGATAATTCCTGTGCACTCCCTAGCCTGGGTTTCTGACAGCCAATGTGTACATGTTGATATTAGAGAAGGAGAGAGGGAGGTAGAGTTAAGCCAGCGAGGAGAAAGAGAGTGTAATAGAACATTTGACAGTGTTTACGTGAGTGAATGAAAATATGAGTTGTCTGCAGATGCCACCGGTAGCAGTGTGGGCAGGCCCACTGTGTGCCTTGTTATAAATGTCTATTGCTTGTTAAACATTTTCATGCATTGTTATGTCTTTAATGCCTTATTTTGCCTTCCATGCCTTGTCATACCTTTTCATATCTTGTTATGACTTTTGATGCCTTGTAAAGCCTTGTCAATTGTGCATCCTTAATCAATGTTTTGCTATGTCAGTTCATTTTATGCTTTGGCACAAACCAGGGCCTGCAAGCTGTGGTCAATTTGCCAGGTTCTCCATTCTGTCTGCCCACTAACACCTCAAAGATATTTCAACGGCAGCAGTATTGACCCTTAAATAGCCTGAGATATGACACAATTTGTCAGGTCACACACCTTGCACTAGAAACTGACATAGAAAACTACATACTACTTCACAACAACAGCATGTAAGTGTTGGCAAATACTTCTAAGAGACAACCTATTATATTCGGCCAATGTATTTGCTATTCTCTATACAACTTTAAGCAAACGCCCTTTTGAAAATAATGTATATGCAGTAAATCACTGCAATTCTCTAACCTCTAACTGAATGCCATTTGTTATGCAGTAAACTTGTGCTAGATGCTACCTGGCTATCCCCCACACCACCCCCACTGCTTCCAACAACTGACTGTTACTTAACTGATATTTCCACAATCTTTTGAGGAGGTGGGGGTCCCTTACAGCAACCTATCCCTATGTCGGAAACCATCAGACATGAACTCACATACAGACACGCCATCCATTCATCAAACATATGATCTCATACCAGGACCACCAGTTTACATACACAGACTAGTAGCTAATGCGGAAGGTCACTGGTTACTGACTGAGCAGCAAGACCATTTATTCACTCATCCTCGGATATCCACCATGGCTGCCCACCAGAGAGCATGAATTTAGCGATTACACAAGAAGATCATCAGCAGTAATGAAGCCAATTAAGTGACAGAGGTTCACTATTCAAATCCCACATTACATAACATAACATGACATTATATTCTTTAGATGAAGGATACATATAATAAGAAATCTACAAAACCAAACAACAACCCCAGCACATTAAAACCTCACATAAGCACAGCTCTGAAACTATGATTTGAAAAGTATGTACTGACTCACTAACATAATAATGACTTGCAATCAATAAATCATTGTAAAAGTACACCATTTAAAAAAATCAATAGAAGCAATCAAACAAAAGAAAAGCTTAGACAGGAATATGAGCAGATATGAATCAAACATCTCAGCATGCGATTTAAGATGTGTACAATTTTGCAATGGGTGAAGTCGGACACAAGTTTAAACAACTATAAAAACATCTGTATAAGAGTTTTGTCTGCACTTGGAACAAGCCCTGTTTTCAAGTACTGTCGTACCTAGTAGAGGAGGTCACCCTAACTGCTGTAAAGATCCAAGGAAGACAAGATTGGCTGCACCTGAATGATGTAAAGTCTTACAAAAGAGAGACCCTTATCCCTTTGAAGCAAGAGAAGAAGTTCTGCCAATGAAGACTAGATTGGCTACCAAGAGCCAACAAGAACAGATGAAATAAAAACAATTAGATCATTCCCAAGTTTAAAGGGAAACAAACAAACTTTTCGGTGCTTACAGAACTTTTCCTGGTAGGTTAAAGAGACAATGTTTTGAAGACAAAAAGAACACACAGCACTTTATGATGCCTATATCGTTGCACACATTATTGTAGGATGTTTTCACTTATATACTTCGATCCTATCCAGCTTCAGTAAGACAAACGTTAATAGTGTCACCTTTTTTGGAAATCCTAAGACAACCCCCGTTATTCGCAGGATCATCATTGTAATACTATTCCAATTTCTGTTATCAAAAAGAGTGGTTGTTATAAAGAATAACAAAAACAAAACATTGATTAAAATAAAATGGAGATCTTCCAATTCATAAGATACACATTGTTATAAAGAAGACCGATTAACAAAGAGAATGCAGTTCGACACATTCATTCTTTTGCAATATGTCTTGTAGACACATTTTGTACAATGTATAGCATTTACTTCCTTTTCTTATAGCATTTCGTCAAATGATGTTTTAGAATATAGGTGGAGTGTTCAACAATGAGACATCTATATCTATCCCTAACAAAAGCACAAGTGATATTTTCCCAGATATTTCCAAACAAATTAACCGACTTAAGAGGGATTCTGTAGAAGACTATCAGGATATAAATACATTTTGATAATTCAGCCCATTAAAAAAATAACATGTGGTATCAGCATACGAGTGTGGTGGGGAGAAGAATGCCAGATGAGAGCTGCTATGTATGTTCTCTCATCCCTTATGCGATGAGCCCAGCCAGAACAATTATAGCAAGAGAAATATCTACACATGATGTGAAGTGTCTCAGCCATCTAGCAGCATGTATGACAAGAGGACAATTTGAAGGGAAATGGGCAACTCTACGATGGATGTCAAAGAGAACATTCCCATATGAAGATGATAAAAGACCCAATTTGGAAGAGCAGAATGCTACTGTACTCATTCAGTGGTCTGAGTGGAGGAGAGATGAAGATTGTTGAATAAAAGAGACTGGTTTGTGCAGACAGATGGGAAACATCAGGATTCCCAGGATGCTGGGAGCGACCTGAGCTAATGGTATATGGACAAGTAGCCACTAGTACATGATGGGAAAAAGGAATGATGGAATGCAGTGCACACTTATTGATGACAACACCAGTAAAGATATTGCAAGAAGTAAATGATAGATGCCTTAATGAATTGGACAAGTATTCAAAATTACTAACACGGGTTGAAGATGAAACAGGACCTGTATTCATATTGGCAATAAAGACTGCAACCCTGCATTTCAGAAACAGCGGTATGACTAAAGTTGGAGAAAATAAAGGAGGCAAGCATATAATTGATGTGCCAGTAATGAAACGAGGAACTGCTGTGCTAATGGACCACTATTGGACAAGTGGATCCACAGATTATACGAAGCTACCTATAAATTGGGGAGAAATATGTTCTATAATGATAATACATGTTCCTGTGTTGGTGATTCCCCAAAGTGATCTCCACATTGCAGACTTTACGAAAAAGGAAAAAGACATCGCTCAAACCCACTGGACAGAAGAGAGAGAACTATTTTTCTGCAAAATCAATAGAAGCTTATCATGACATTCCAGATGAGCACAAATTGTTCGATAGGACAGCAGTGATATTTACAGCTATATTCATGCCAGGAATCCAGGAAGCAGCAAATGCCAAGTGGTTACAATTCACCAATAGAAAAAAAAAGACGTAATGAATACAAAGACGAATTGAGGTCCATCAGACTCGCAACAATCCAGAAGAGGTGTGTCCTGGACTTAATTACAGCAATGGAAGGAGGTGTGTGCACCAGGATCAAGCCTTCTTGCTGTACATACACAAATGAAATGCCCATGATGGAGAAAATGGAACCCTGACAGAAGCTATAACTATATTGTCAACCATGCATATGAAAATGGTGGAAGAAGTAGATGAGACCGAAAATTAATATTAGTTTTCATCTCTATTCTCATGGGTTCCAAACAGGATGGCAAATGCCTTCAACATGTTGGGAGCAATACTAGAGTTAGTGTTGCTGAGATTCTGTCTCATAAGAATAATCATATTACAATGTAAGAAGGCAGCAAAGACAGCTATTGGGATGAAGATAATGATCGATGTGGAAGGTGTGGCTGATGACCACACACAGACTGACAACACGACCTGTGAGCACCTATAAGGAAGTACCTAAGGACCAAAAGAACTATGTGGGATACTCTGTGTTCTGTTCACCGACTTCTATATTACCTGGAGTGTGGATGAACACAAATAATGCAGGTGACCTGAGGGGGGTGACAAAGATATGGATTATGAAGAAACCACAATGTGAAGAAAAGGTGAAGAAAATTGGAAAATTGAGTAGGTGGTTGAGCACTTGACCAGAAGGGGGAATGTATAGATGCAGATGTACACCTACTCTATGAAGCCCATCCCCTCACCTCCGTCATATTGGAAGAACAGCAAGAGAACCATGTGCATGACATGTGGTATCATCCCAATACCACATTGAAGGTACGAGAGATGTTATGCACTGGTACAACTGTATCAAATGTAACCCCAAACTGATGCGGTAGACATGAGCCTGCAGACACCACTGGACATAGACGAACTATAAGTAAAGTCTGACAGGTGTGAAGTGACATCATGAAGAAGAGAAGATACCTGGGTGCACTAAACCTGATGTATGGATATCCAGAGAATGATGATGTGACTAAAGTGACCAAGTAAACATATATGCGAATATGAAGAAATCATATACACTTAGAAGATAAATAACAAGCGATGTGGTAGATGTACATACGCACAAATGCAAGGTAGATAAGACAATGTAGTGGCTTGCTAAAGTAAGAAATATAATGTGTAAAGCAGCCATGTTGAGAAAATGGACATCTGCATCATATAATAATAAGCAAGCAGCCTCGAGAAGGGAAACCAATGATGCAGAGCTAAAAGGCACTGGAATACAGATTTGTGCAATAAAAAAGGATATTTGCTTGCCTCACAATCAAGGAGGCCACAGCAAGAAGCAACTGCAAGGCACTGAAGGAGTCGAAGAGGATAAACTCTATGTGCAGGACATATTTCTGTTCAATTAAGTAAAGGAGTGAACAATTGTGAGTGCCAAATATTGTACAATCAAATGATGCAGAAAGCACATGCAAGATGGAGCATCCAAGTCTCCAGAGGAGGAGGAGTGTACCAAATATAATTAAACCAAATAGCTCTAAATAAAAGGACATAATGGACAAAATCATGATCTATTCACAGGTGGTGCAAGACCAGAAGACAAGGCCTATTCACAAAGCTCCAGACAAAATTAGCAATGTACCTTCACTCCCTTTAAAGTTCTGAGGAAGAGAACAGTCAGCAAGGTCAACTGCAGAGAAGAAGCCTTGGCTTACGGCCTAACTGATGAGAGATGGTAAGCTAATTAGCTAAGGAGGGAAGTTGTCTGATGTTGTTTTTTCCTCCCTTCATTCTTTTGATGTTTCTCTTCTTGTGGATTTTTCCAACGGCAAAAGAATGTTGTCAACATTTACAAAATGTGTTTGTAGGATGAATGGGCTAGAAATGTTGGTAGTGCCATAGAGTTCCATTGAGTCTTCTAACCTTTGATGTCTAACAGTAATTTGGTTTCAGGTTATACCTTTTTATCACCATGTATTCAAACAAAGGGACACTTCTTGTCTTATCTTTCGGATCATCAGGATATTATCTCTGGCCTAATTCTTGTTATACATTGATTGAATATAATGCTTTTCATGAAACAATGTGCATTTTGAATGGCACTGCTTCGACATATCATGTAAAGTAACGTTAAACATAGCAAAACCAAAAGTTTTATTCAAAAACAAAATTAGCTAATGCAATGATGCTGCTGTATTCATGCTCCCAAAAAAAGAAAAGGCAGACATATACAGCTTACATTTTTGCATTCTGAAGTAAAATAAAAACAGAATGTTAATTGCACATCACATGGGAGATTTAGAATATTTATGAACAGAACAATGTATTAATTGAGGGCTATTATAAATAAAGACTGGGCAAATAGCACACGTCTGTTAAATGGTACAGAGTATCTCATGTAACATTATGTACCATGACAATAAAGCTGTGCCCCCTGGTTTCCCTAAATTATAAGTTTGTGCAGCACCTAGCTTCTTGAGATAAACGCCTGTGTGTAAAATGCAAAAAAGACTAAATGAATTCCAAATGGAGGGTTTTCATTGTCCTACTTGTGTAAGCTGATTGGAAGGTCAGAACATTCTTTTCCTGGAGGATCATTAAGTGCATTATTAATAGTAAATGCCTCAAACAGACCATGACCTCAAACCCTGGCAGAACAATCTGCTCCATTAAAGCAGCCTGCTAAAATTATTCCTTTGTTTCACAAAATATTGTTCTCAGCAGGTGGATTCAGCTGATAATTGGGTTAAAACACACACACACATAACACCAAATTCAAGTTGTACTATACAGTAAGATGTGCATTTAAAGTAATAATGCATTTGACATTGACAAGAGAAAAATACATTATTGACTTCTGTTTTAGAACCATTGCTTTGATTTGGAAATTGACAAAGGAAATCTGAATTTGGTTTGAAAAGGAAAACAGGTATATAAAAAGATATTTAAACACGAATACTTTAATTGTGTATATTAATAACTCTGATATGCATACAGTTACAAAATCAAAAAATCCTGAGCAATTTCTCTGTATTCAGAATATTCTTGAGAATGTAGTTACATTATTGTTAGTAATTGAACAGGCCCATACCAGGAATTAAAAGAGAAACAATATAACAGTCCACTTTTGATTTCTCCTTCCTAAAATAAAGGCTACTGCATGGTTAACACATCCTCTTATGATGTAGAAAAAGCAATGGGCCAATCGAAGCAAGGATGAGGATGCTTGGGGTGTAAGCAGACAAAATATATCACAGGCTCTGTCCAATCCAAAATTTCTGCATCAAATGTTGCTGTATGGTTGAAGCTTGTTGGGTATTTAAACTCAAACATTTAGAAAAAGAGGAGAGTGTGGGTTAGCAGAAAAGGAAAGAGATCATGTTCAATGGGAGAAAAGTGTGTGGGATCTCTACCTAGATGTATTTGAAGGAAATTCTCCTTACAAAGACCGTTTCCAGGTGGGTCTGACTGCAAATGCCTTCGCCTAAACAGAGCCACAATATCTCAAAGGGATCTTAGGAGCAGGTGGACAGACTGCAAGGAAGGGTCTGTCTGTTGGTGCTGCCCGGATCTGGTCCTTGTCCATATTTGTCCTTAGCCTTTGAAAGACAAATAAGAAGTTAGGGCAATAATCCCTCACTGCATAAACAGATACCCCAAAAAGTAATTACCTCCCAGTTAGCAATTTAAACTATTTTGTGGGATCCGTGTATAAAGGGTATGTTACAGAAAGGCAAGTATAGAGCAAGACATATCTGCTTTGTGATTGATAATTAAAATTGAAGCCCTGGGTAGCTTTACCTCAATAAGGTTTTTCACTGACTATTTAGGTTTGCTGGAGGCCGTAGGCATTCTGAATTGAAATGTAGAATGATCAGCTTTTGTGCCTGGTTTCTGCCCTAGTCAATAAAGTATGACTTTATTGACTGCCCTAGTCAATAAAGTCAATAAAGTATGCAAAATAATGTCCCTAATGAACATATTGAACAAGAGTATTGGCTTGGTGGACCTGATTCCTGTAGAATAAGGGTGATGTTAAGCATTACTCTTTCAACATTAGAAATAGTATATTTGAACCCAAGCCTTCAGAATAATTGTAACCAGGTCAATCCCACAAAATATTCCTGTATCTATTCCCAAACTAGAAATCGATAGTGTGCCACAGGTAACATCCAACATTTTAGAATTTTAGAATGTAATGAAGATTGTCTAGGCTTACAGCTCAGACAGTCTTGATTCTATTATAGACAAGGTGTCGAGCATTATGCTTTACTTCTTTAATTACTGCTCCCACAGGAATTCAACTTAATCATTTTTTTTTAAAAAACTTGGTAACACTTTTTTGTTCTTTCCAGCTTCCCTGGAAGTTTATAACAAATATAGAGGTAACATAGTTTTAAAAATGATAGACAAAATGTCCTTTGACTACAAATGCCCACAATACTTTGAGTCCACGTAGTCCTGTATCCCCTCTCTTGTCCAATCAGGGCTGACCCCTGTCCATAAGAGGGACCCTTGCTGACTCCCAACTCCTCTTTCTTTGGCCGGTAACCAATAACTGAATCAACAGCGACCATCAACTTGAACCAACATAGTCAAACTGTAACCGCTCCTCCTTGCCGAAGCATAGCTAAGAGATGATGTCAAGAATCCTCACACTTGATCCTCTCGATCAGTCCTTACGATCCTGCTCTCAGGGTGCCTTCTGATCTTCTCCCGGAAGGAATCGAGACGTGATCATAAGGGTGGGTCTTTACTCAACACATTGGGCCTCATTAGGACCCTGGCGGAAAGGGATTTACGCCGGCGTAGAGCATGGCGTACCTTTCCGCCTGACTACGAGTTCCCGTAGCGCCATGGTGATATTTTACGCCTGCTTTTTGCAGGCGGAAAAATCCATGGCGCTACGGGACTTGTTGTTAATTACGCCACCGTAATTTACGGTGGCGTAATTAACGCCTTCCCCACTCCCATTATGCCCTATGGGGCAAGAATGGGAATGGGGAAGGGCAAAATGGGGATTGGGGACTTACCGCCCCGCCAAGGTCGGGATGGGGCGGTAAGTCCGCCAACCACCATGGCGGAATTGGCAGCTTAGCGCTATGGACCATGGTGCAAATTGCACCATGGTTCTCCGCCAGGGTCGTAATGAGGCCCATTGTCATAATACAGTTCATGCCAATGTCATGACCCACGAGGGTGGGATATAATGCTCACCTCCTTGTCTTTAATAGAATTAAGACTGCCTGAACTGTAAGCCTGGATAATCTTCATTCTATGACAGGACGGAGGCGAGCATTATGCTTGTTCAAAGCTATTAATCACTTTATTAGCAATCTGCGAGACAGGCTTGAAATAGAAAGTCTTATAAGTACGTTCATTAGACGAGTCGGCTGATTTCATAATGTCCTGCAAGGACACGCCTGCCGTAAATGTGCTGTATGCCATTGCGCCTCTCGCTGAATGCACGCCAAACTGCGACAAATCTACTCCTGCGCAATGCATTATTTCTCTAACCCATCTGACTATGTTGGCTGCAGCCACTGCATGAAAAGGCTTTCCAAGCGCAATTAGTAGCTGCGTCACTCCCCTAGGCCTTAATGCTGATGTAGCCGTGTCGTGATCTTTGATGCACTGCGCTATGCATAGTTTAGCGTTATCTGGAAAATAGGGATATCATATAATGGAAGAGTCAGATTTCGTTCTATTTGCTACATTGAAGGCTACACCATCTGGGTAGAAGATCTTTCTGTCTATCTCCAGAGCTTTCACATCCGAAACTCTCCTACAGGCTGTGAGGCATAGAAGCATAGCTAGCTTTCCTGATTGCAGGGATTGCGACAGGTCTCCATTATCTGGCCAAGCCAAAAATAACAGAAAAACTGCCCGTACTTCCAATAGAACTGAGTACTTGGGTTCTGGAGGTTTCCTCATTTTCACTCCTTTCAGAAGCCGTATAACGGCGAGGTGCTCTCCTATCGGGTGTTCCACCACCTTGTCATGTCCTGCCGATATCACAGATCTGTAAACCCCTAATGTTCTGTAGGCACAGCCTTCTTCAAATCTCTGAGCTAAAAAGTTCAACATGTGTACTAAAGGGGCTGAAATGGGATTAGCACTGATGCTTACACAGTACGACGACCATCGAGTCCAAGCAGCACCATAGCTCCTAATGGTGCAAGGCTCCCATGAGCTTCTAATACAGTCTGCAGTGAGCTGTGAAATGCCTGACAGCTCCCAACATCACCTGAAACCCTGCACGCTAGTAACATCAGTGTACCCTCTGCAATCAGCGTGTGAAACTGACGGTCGGGACTCTGTAGAATGTCTTCTCTGTGAGGAATCCCTCTCGGGAAATCCGTAGAAAGTTGCATCACTACTGGATACCATGGCTGGGATTTCCACATCGGCACTACGAGCACTAGCTCTGCTTGCTTTCTCCTCACTTTTGCTATCTGTCTCATCAGCATGGTAAAAGGAGGGAACGCAGAATGGACGGCTTCCATCCACTGTTGGAGGAACACGTCCATCCCCGCTGCTTCCGGGTCTATCCTCCAGCTGTAGAACCTGGGAAACTGGGTATTGAGTCTGGTGGCGAACAAGTCTAGACCTAATGGTCCCCATAGATGTTGGAGGTGTTTGAAGATGGCCCGGGAGTAGTCTCCATTCGCTGGAGTCTACCAGATATTGCAAATTCCAGTCTGCTACAATGTTCTGAGCTCCTGGCAAATATTCTGCTGATACTGATATCTGCTGGTGCAAGCAATGATGCCAAAAATCCTTTGCTAATTCCGCCAGCAACCTTTATATACAGGACCGCTGGAATGTTGTCCATCTTGAGAAGGATGCAGCAGTCTGCTCGGTCTCTGGTAAATGCTCTTACCGAAAAGGAACCTGCTAAAAGTTCCAGACAGTTTATGTGGAGTTTGAGCTCTTCCTGAGACCATTTCCCTCATGTTTGAAGGTTTCCGTACCCAGCTCCCCAGCCTGCACTGCTGGCGTCTGACTCTACTACTAAATCTGGGTTATCTCCGAAGATTGCCTTGCTGTTCCATGCCTTCTTGTTCTGTTGCCACCAATGGAGTTCTGTTATGGATTCTTGGTCTAGGGACACTAGCTAAGGGTAGCCTAGCCCTCCTCTGAGATGTCTGATTTTCAGTCCATGAAGGGCTCTGTAGTGTAAGGGGCCCAGAAAGATCGCCTGAATCGAGGCTGCTAGTAGGCCCACTATGCGAGCTAGATTGCAAAGTGAAGTAGCCTTCTTCGCTATCACTGACCTCAGTTCTTTCTAAATCGCTCGCACTTTCTGCGCTGGCAACTCCAGAACCGCTCTTTTGGTGTCTACCACAAAGCCCAGGAATTCTATTCTTTGGGTGGGGTGGAGAACTGACTTCTCAGAATTGATGATAAAGCCAAGGGAAGTTGCCAGGTTGCATACCCATTCTACTTGGTCTCATAGGTGAGCTGCATTCTGACCCAGAATCAGTATATCGTCCAGGTATATTATAATTCTTATTCCTCTCTCCCGAATGGCAGCAGCCACGGGGTGCATGAGCTTTGTGAAGGCCCATGGGGTGGATGCTAGCCCAACTGGGAGGCAAGTGAACCTCCGCACCTCGGAAACCCACCAGAATCAGAGATATTTCCGATGCTGTTCTGCAATTGGTATTGTTAGGTAGGCATCCTTGAGATCGAGACAGACAAGCCAGTCCACTGTCCTGAGAAGATCCCACAGGAGGTGAATTCCTTCCATCTTGAAGTGTCTGTACACTACCCATTCGTTCAGACCCTTCAGATTTATCACAGGTCTGACCTTCTTCCCTCTGTGGACTAGGAACATATTGCTGATGAAGCCTGGCTCCTCCTGAACTTCTCTTTCTATTGCCCCTTTGACTGGTAGGTCGTGTAACTCACTGAAAAGCTGTGCGTTTTCGCTCTGAGACTTGAAAATAGGGGTTGGCGCTCATACTTGAGAGGGAATGCCTATGAACTCTAGGCGCATACCTGACAGTACCTTTAGCACCTATGCTTCGCTGCATAACGTGTGCCATGCCTGCAAAAACCAACCTGTTCTGCCCCCTACTCTGCAAGGATCATCTATAGAACTCACTGCCTGTTGCACCCTGCTGTCTGTAGGCTCCTCTCCCTCTTCTACTCCTTGGGAAACGGCTCCTTGCTGGGAAGAAGTTGTCTTGTTGACGTGTCTCCCAGTACTGGGTTCTCTGTCCATGGGGTCTTCTGTTCGAGGAGAAGTGACCGGACGCTCGATCCCTCTGGCGTCCGGTTCCAGAAAAAACATGTCCAATGAAAATTCTCTTGATGGAGTTTTGAGCCTTTTCTGGGGCAGAATACATTCCCAAGAACTGGTTCATCTCCTTGGCATAGGAGTTTCTGGATAGCATGCTCTTCACTCCCTCGTCAGCTTCATAGGACGAGAGGTTGCTTAGCTTACTGTCTATTTTTAGCAGGACCACGTGCCTCCTCTCTGAAGAGAGTGCACAGTTCGCATTCCCCAATTAGCAGACTGTGCGTTGTGCCCAGTTGGCTAGTACTCAGGGGACCACTGAAGTGCCTGTGTCCATGGCCCTCTCGGCCAAGCCCATGATTTTTGCGAGGGGCCCGGAGAGGTCTAACAGCTTATCCTGACAGCCCCGCCATGCTCTGTCCACCCCTTTCCTCACATCCTTGGAGGATTTCGTTACACAGGTGACCATTTTAGGGTCGAGATCTGGTGTGTCTGCCACTTTGCCTGGTATCTCAGGCCTGGGGCATTCCGCCCACATCTTAGATCTTATCTCCCGATCATGAGGTTTTCTGACATGGAGAGTCATGTACTGGGCAACTCTGGGTGATGGCACCCAGTCTGTAGACTTAAAATGTCTTATCGCTTCTGGATCGAACATTTCACCCAGGGATTCTTCGTCTGGGGGCAGATCCTCCACCTCAGGTTTCAGAGGGGTTATATCCTCCTCTCCACCCTCGTCATCTGGCGTGTACCCAGCATTCTCTTTATCCCCTGAATTGTACACCCGCAGGGGGTCGAGAGCCTGGCACTGTTGCCCTTTTCAGAAAGGCCTCTTTTAACCTGTTTACTGATTCAACTGGCTCTTGCGGCATCAAGCCTACCCCTTCTGGTTGACTCAGGGGTGTCAGTTGAGTCTCTACTCTGCCGAGCTTTCTTACTGCCCTTATGATCAATCCCAGAATCGGGGTGTCTCACTGAGGTCCCCTTGCCAGGGCTGAGCGTCCTCCTCTTCTTGGCCAGGTCTTGATCGGCTCTATGCTTATTAAGCATAGCCTCTAGATGGTCCAACCTTTGGGTAAGAGGGAGAACACCCTCATAAACTGCTTGGGACAAGGAATCCCCCTAGGACCTTTTTAAAACTTAAAGTGAGATCCTGGTCCTCTTGCATTGGCTCCTCTATCCATTCCTCCGAGCTCCACTCTGGAGACGTGGATCTGGACCATCTGGGCTTGCTGTATTGTGCCATAATTCAGTATTGGAACCTCAGCGTTGTTTATATTGTTTTGAATATAGTTCCTTTTTTTTTGCCCAGGTATTCTTAATGACAAAATGCCCCCATGACTTCCACAAATGCAATTCTAATAATTCCTTCTCTTTACAATTGAGTATCACTACAGTGCTCCATTCGCACCGCGCTGAACCGCTCTCTCACATTCCAGTCGTGAAGCAACGGTTCAGCGTGGCGCGCGGTGGCTGCTGGGGCGAGCTTGCAGCTAGGCTCCTACTGGGTCCTAAAGAACCGGCGGGAGGTATACTCAGCGAGCAGCCGCGTATTACGGCCTGAGGAGGCGAGCCAGGGGCCTAGTGAGAGTGCATTTGCTTGCGGCTCCGGCCCCGGCTCCTTTGACAGAACTGGTATCTGAAAGGGACCCGGAATGCAGCGGCGGTGACGGAGGAAGCGAAAACGCTTCTCAAAGAATATGTTGTGGAACCCGAGGTAATTAGGTAATACGAATGGAATCACTTGCTTAATGCCATAACGCATGCACTTTTCCTACGAATAAATATGTATAAAAGACACACAGTATACAGGCATGATGCGCGCCTCTAATCTACAAATTAACTACTAAAGTACTGAATAATCAAACATCACTTCAATGCACAATTGAAAGGTACTTAGCTCAGGAGCAGCAACAAAGAAAGAGGAGTTGGGAGTCAGCTAGGGACCGTTTTATGGACAGGGGTCAGCCCTGATTGGACAAGAGGGGGGGATACAGGACTAAGTTTACTCAAAAAATTGTGGGGATTTGTAGTCTAAGGACATTTTGGCTGTCGTTTTTAAAACTATGTTACCCCTATGTTTGTTATAAGCTTCCAGGGAAGATGGAAAGAACAAAAAAGTGTTACCCAGTTTTAAAAAAAAAAAAACTATTTACGTTGAATTGCTATGGGAGCAGTAATTAAAGAAGTAAAGCATAATGCTCGCCTCCGTCTTGTCATAGAATCAATACTAAAACAAAGTCATACATTGAGCCAGTATTTTTCTGTGACACCAACAATTGTTTATGGTTTTAAAGAGTACTCAATTAATTGCTGTTTTCAAACTTTATTCTTCGAATGGTTTTATCCTTTTGAATCACACAAAACACCATGTACATCTGTGTGTTTATGTTGGAGAGTGTTCTTTTGTCTAGAATAGTCATTCATATTTGGTTTTCTACGTATGAATGTTGGCAAGATTAGGCACATTTAATTGTGACAGGTTGTGTTTTATTTTTTGTATACAAGCTGCCTGTTTTAAATTTCTTGATTTATTATTTTAAATAAAACAGAACTTTCATATTAATATAGCCTGGTTTGTGTCATAGATTGTGAGGTGGCATTGTGGTGGTCAGGGCTATTGGCTCAGGGATTATTCTATGTAAAATGAATTAAAGACTAAAAATGTAAATACATTCCATAGATTGAAGTCATTATGTGGGGCGTGGCCCCCTCGTGTTTCCCCCGGAAGTTCTGCCTGGGCAAAATCCTGTCCCGGAAGTTCTGTGGATGTGTTTAACAGACCCTGGGTCCTTAGCGGGGGTGTCCCACCGGATGTGACATCATGGGGGCTATCGGGAAGGTCCCCCCAAGTGTTGGGGCCGCAAGGGGACTTCCTCCGGATGCCCCCTAAAGAACCGGAAGTGTGGAGCGGGGTTTTGAAGGGTGGGGCGTGGCATGCAGGGTGTATATATACAGATACGTATTGGGGATGTACAAGCCGTTCCTGAAGCCCTGGAAAAAAAAAACGAAAACTCAAAAGACCTCAATACCAGGAATTATTAAGGGCTACAGCTACTACTCTAAGGACAATACAGCTGCTGAGGATTTGAAAACCCTTCAAAAATATTACAGCCCTGAAAGTCTGCCGGCACCGGCGCTATCCATCGATGGGGACCCTGATGGCGCTGCGGCTATGGGTACATTATGTGAGCATTTTGATATGTTGAATCTTGGGAGTGGGAAACAGCCGGGTGTCATCGACTCCGGTGTAGATGCCGCCTACACCGATGCAGACTATGTGGATATGGATGAGGCTGTTAAGGCTCTGAAGGAGACCCTGTATGAAGATCTGAATGTTTTAGAGCAACTGTTTCCAGAGGCCGCAATAACCTCTACGTTAGACACAGCATCCGATGAAGACAAGCTGTTTATGGACGTTACTAGCTCCTCTATGCTGGAAGATGTTGGTTCTGAAACTTTTGCTATGGTAAGTAATGAGGTATGACGATGTGGGTGTTTGTGTGTGTGAAAAAACCTGTGAAAACACATGTTCAAGAGCTAAACTTCTTTCTTTTTTGAATTGCAGAAAACGCCAGATAACCATAACGGAACTGTGGGCCTGAACAACTTGTTTAATGCCGTCAATTATTATTGCGTGTGCTGTTCAAAAAGGATCGAAAGTTCAGCATTCCCAGTCGGTGATAAGTGTAAGAAATGCGATACTTTGAAACGTTTTGAAAGTTCTGATGAGGAAGAAGATGATAATATAACCCTTTTGAAGACTGTAACTGCTCAAGCGTTTGCGGCGGCGGTTGTGAAAACGTGTTTGAAGCGGGACTATACCGTTGGTGTGAAGGGCATAAATACGGATACCCGCAACAGGATGCTCATAATTGTTTACTCCCGAATAATCAATCTGTAGCAATACGGGCGATATGTCAGATGTTGAAGTCATATAAAGTTTATCAGATGCTTAAAAGGGTTTATAAAACCATGGATATGCGTGCACATGCGAGTGTGGGGGGCCTGCTAACAAAAACAATCTTGGAAATTCAAACGTGTCGCAAGCCTGAGAAAAAAATGAAATCTTTACGCCTGGCAGGCCCTGTGATTTTTAGAAACCATATAACCTGTTTAATGCAGAGAGACTTTTCTAACCTGTACACGCTGAGGAGTAACCCGCAGAGGTGTCCGGTTCCGCAAAAGCTTGTTTTTTAAAAAGATGAAAACACAATAATACTGCTCCTTATATGTGTACCGTTGTTTCTAGGGTAACGTTTCTGGAGGAAAAACCGGACGTGTGGAGCGCTATCTGATGCCTGTACGGCTGTGTGGGGAAAAACTTTTATACGCCATGCGGAAGGCGAGAATAGCGGTAAACACCCCACCCCGGCTGTGGCGTTTTGATGTACTGAGATTTCAAGATGCACGGATGTGTCAAAGTGTAATTTGTAGCACTATCAAGATGTCGGCGTGTGATGAATACGGTTCTGTATTCCGATACAACTGGGGTTCTTTATACATGGGCCCTAGAACCGTTTTGAAGCACCACGTGGCTGAAATGTATGCAAGATTCCTACGCCTTAAAGGTCTTGTTTTACAGGCCTCTGAACTATCCGAACTATTAAATGCTACAAGTGTCTGGTGTCTACAGAGTTACAGGCGGGGTAACCACATTGATGTGTATAGCCTGTTATATGATGCGTCCAATAAAATATCAGGGGTGGTAACTGTTCGACACCCCGTACATTTATACCAAACAGTATAAAGAAAAATTAAATAAAACGCCATACACCAACCCTGCGTCTGCTTATTTTTTTGTAGTGCATCAATGGCTAACAACACACGTTCAAGATTGCATGAATGCTATTATGATAAATCTGGTGTTGGGAGTTATGGGGGTGTTGATGCGCTTTATCGAAAATGACAGCCTGATAAACACCCCATCACGCGTGGAGCTATTAAGACATGGCTATCTGGCCAGGAGATGTATACCCTTCATAAAAATGCTAGAAAACGTTTTAAAAGAAGAATGACCATTGTCGCGTCGGAAGGTATGCAGTGGCAGGCGGACCTGGCGGATGTTTCTAACCTTGAAAAGCAGAAGGATGGTGCGTGGTAGACGGTGATAGATATTTTATCAAAATATGCATTTGCAGAGGCCTTGCGGGATAAGACTGGTTCAAGAGTGGCGGCGGCCTTCAAACATATCTTCAGCAAGGGTCACGTACCTGTAAAATTACAAACTGATGCCGGTAAGGAATTTCTGAATAGGCCCCTGCAAAACCTTCTAAAGCACCACGGCGTGCATCATTTTATAACCCACATGGAAGTTAAAGCGGCGGTTGTTGAACGTTTTAATAGAACCCTAAAATCTAAACTATGGAGATATTTCACAGCCTATAATACACAACGCTATGTGGATATATTACAGACTTTTATCGATGTGTATAATGAAAGCTACCACCGGTCTATTAAAATGCCTCCCCGGGCTGTAACCTCTGAAAACTCATTATCAGCGTGGAGAAACCTGTATGCTGGACGGCTATCAGAGAGGATCAAGAGAGCATCCTTTCGCGTAGGGGACCACATCCGAGTATCCAAGTTAAAAGGTGTCTTTACAGAAGGCTACCAATAGTCCTTTTACTGACGAAATTTTCATAGTGGCAAAAGCATCTGTGAAAGAGGGGGTATACATATATCAGCTGAATGATTATGCTGGTGAAGTTGTAAGCGGTAATTTCTACACAGAGGAGTTACAAAAGGTGATTGACGATCCCCAGCGTCTTTATAGGGTTGAGAAAATTATTCAGAGTAAAGGTAAGGGGTCTAAGAAACAGCACCTGGTAAAATGGCACGGATGGCCTGAGAAATTAATTCAACAGTTGGGTCAACGCGGCCTCTCTAGAGGATCTAAAAAGCAGAGACGATCCCTGAGAAGAAGAAGAAGATGGAAAACACCGGCTTTTATATCACCTTGCCCAGTAACGCCTCTTTAGATATATTCCCCAAAAACAAAATATCGGATTACTCTGTTAAGCTGGCTAAACCCGTTAATTTATAAGGTCCGTGGGAAGCGGGGTTGATGGAGATTCAGTACCCCCATACCTGGGACACCCTGGACAAAAGAGATTCCTGGTATACCATCAGACGTGGAGAACCTGCTGAATTGATAAATGTGGGTTTTCCTCACGGCTTCTACCCCACAATACAGGCGCTGCTAGATACTATCAACAAATCAATCGCGAGTCTCGAGCGCTATGCAAATATACACCTGTTTCTAAATAACTCACGCCGTAAAGTATTTGTAAGATCACCCAATCTTACCGTGGAGTTTATATGTAGCGGGAAACTTTCGATGGTGTTGGGGAACGTTCAGCATATAAAAAATAATACTAAAAATACGGACAAAACACGTGCAGATATTGATGGTGATCTACAGCGATATAGTAGAATACCAAAGGGTTGGTGACTCATACGCCTCCCTAATGCGGACCGCACAAGTCAAGGGCGAAAATAACGGCATTGTTAATATACAATACATGAAGCCTGATTATATTCCTTTTCTAAGTGTCATTTTGATACCATCAACATCCAGATAAGGGACGATCAGGGAGATCTGGTCTCATTTAAATACGGGAAGGTCCTGGTGAAACTACACCTGCGCCCTAGACGCGAGAGAGACAATTAGAACATGGTAATCATGAAGAATTACGGGGAGCCGCACGCTTATAGGGATTATTACCGCAGACAGGCTGTTTATGGAAATCAGCCCTACTTCCAAGGTGCGCCTGTGATGTATGGTGAGGGGCTAGGAAGTATTTTTAGAAGTCTTTTTCGGAGAGCCATGCCCTTCCTGCACAAAGGGTTTGAATTAGCCAAGCCGCATATGAAAACAGCTGCTACAAACATTGCTAAGGATGTGGTGTCTACTGCAACAACCTCCATCGCAAATCGTTTCAACCATCCAGCACAAGAGGGCTCTGGTCTGGTTTATGTGGGTAAAAGCCCTGCAAAAAGAAAAAGGCGGGGGCCTCCGAAACCGCATAAAAAACAAAGAACAACAACCAAAGCCGCTCAGAAGAGAAAACGCACGTCAAAGAACAGACGGGACAAGCGAAATAAAAACAGACCCGGCATCAATATTTTCTAAAAGATGGTCTTTATCCACTGTGCCTCGGGGGAATGTGTGAAATCGGAACTAGATCTGTTTGTCGTGCCCCCGACACAGACAAGCATCGAAAACAGTTTTTTCATGGAAGTTGCGCCCCTAGCGGCACTATCACCATTAGCCCCCATTGAGTTTTACATATCGGGCTCAACAGAGACGTACCTTGATTTGAATGACACCTTGCTCTACCTAACCTGCAGAATAACAAAAGAGGATGGGACGGCTATCGGTGCAGCGGCGAAGGTGGCCACGATTGCCTATCCGGTGGCCACCCTTTTCAACCAGGTGGACATCACTCTAGGTGATCGCATGATTACACAGAGCGACAATATGTATGCCTATAGAGCGTATATTGAAAGCATTCTGAACTACAGCAATGGGGGTCATTCCGAGGTTGGAGGTAAGGGATTACCGGCGCCTGTAATGGTGCCTATGCCGGTAATCCCTTACCTCCGTATTCCGAGTTCCCTTTGCGGGTCCCACTTTACCTCCTGCTTTTAGCAGGAGTAAATTACGGGACCCGCAAAGTGACCTTGGAGTAAATTACGGCACCGTAATTTACGGTGCCGTAATTTACTCCTTCCCCATTCCCATTGAGCCCTATGGGGCTGAAATGGGAATGGGGAAGGGCAAAAGGTGAATGGGGAATTACCGGTCCCTCCAACCCTGGAATGGACCGGAAATTACTCCATTCACCATGGAGGAGTCGGAGCGGTATTGGAGGCAACCATGGAGTAATTTACTCCATGGTTACCTCCAACCTCGGAATGACCCCCAATGACACTTTGGACACCCAGCTGACTGCAGGGCTTTTTTATAAGGACACGGCAGGGCATATGGAGGATTATGCTCTAAATGGAAACAACAAGGGTTTTATAAAGAGATCAGCGTATGCGACAGGCAGCGGAAACTTTGATTTACTAGGTAGTCTACACTCGGATCTGTTTTTCCAGGAGAAGCTGATGGTGAATGGTGTTGATCTGAAAACTAAACTATCGCGAAATAAAGATGCTTTCTGTTTGAACAGTGATGATGCCGAAGCCTACAAACTGGTAATAGTATCAGCGAGTTTATTCATTAAAAGGGTCAACGTGTCACCGACAGTCAGACTCGCGCATGCTGATGCTCTACAAGTATCTAACTTCAAATACCCTGTGGAGAGGACCTCCTTGAAAATATTCACTGTACCAGCGGGCAGTGTCGCCAGTCAAGATAACTTATTCTTGGGATAGCTACCTAAAATAATCGTTATTGGCTTTGGGGATAACACCGCTTTTTCAGGGGATTACGCAAGCAATCCTTTTAATTTAAAACATTACAACATTAACTACGCCGCCCTTTTTAAGGATGGGGTCGTCATCCCCGCCAAAGCCTGCAGCCCTAGTTTTCAACAGAAAAATACAATTAGGGAGTATCAGGGACTAGTCTCCATCAGCGGCAAGCACATGCGCGATAAAGGATTTGTGATACCACGTGACGACTATGATGGTGGCTACACCTTGCTGGTTTTTGATTTGAGACCCGATAATGCATCATCAGGACATTATAATCTGATTAGGAATGGTAATTTACGACTTGAGGTCCGGTTTGCTGCAAATTTACCAAGTACTGTGAATCTCATTATTATGGCCCTATTTGACTCTGTCATAGAACTCAACAACCAGCGACAGGTGCTGTACGATATGTAATGGATACCTACCAGATCATGCGTTTCCTCCAAAAAGACAAACATGCTGTGAAAACATTTTGAGGCGTGTATTCGTGTGATAACATTCCACGGGGTATGCCGGGGGAACTGCCCATCAGCTTTGTTGTGAACACCGACCCCCAGCATCAAGAAGGAACACATTGGATAGCTATGTTTATAGACACTGTTGCAATAACTGTTTTTGATAGTCTGGGGTGTTTCCCATTCCACCCTATATATGACGGCGACCTATTGGACTATGTTAAACATATAGCACCCATAGTACATTATAATAGAGCCCAGGTGCAGCATTCTGAAGCCGTGACATGTGGGCAGCATGCCTGATACTTTGTATCTAAAATGTCTGAGAAACAGGCACTGCGGGCTGTTATGCAAACCTACTCTCTTGATCTCAGGCAAAATGATCGGATGGTGATGGATTTTGTGAACAAACGTAAATATCGCCGGCCACCTGTAAATGTACATAGTTTTTGCCAGAAATGTAAGTGTGTTAATAATCAGTAGACATGTGTACAGGGCTAAATAAAAACATCTTGTACTTTTAAACAACCGTCTCCTTCTTACTTGTGTCATGTTTAATATTTTTTATTTTATTTTTATTTTATTTTTTTTAAACAAACAAAATGTTGTACTAGCCATGCTTGAAATAATTAGACGCAAAACGTTTGGTTGGTATAAATAGTAATGTTCTTTTATTACAAACAGAACCTTTGTTTATACAAGCTGTAGTGGGTATAGATATAAAGACATTTACATAAACACGTATTTTATTACAAACAGCGCATTTGTTTGATCAACAGGTGTGCGTATACTTATAAAAAACAGATACATAAACCATATACATATACATATGACAAAGGTTAAAAACTGTTCTTAAAATTAAGAGAAAACACAGTTACACACTAAACCAGGCCTCGCGTTTGGGTTTATTTTTCTTTCTTCTTCTCTTTACGGAAATATCTAGGGACTCAACATTCTCGGACGTGGTTTTAACACCAGTGTCTTTCAATGTCTCAAGCAGCTCGCGATGCCCCATGTTTCCCACTAAAGTGGCAGGAATGTTTAATTCCGCAGCAGATTGCATGAACAGATCCCAGCCTCTAGGCTTTTTGTGTCTTCCAAAGGCCTGTGGGTTGGTAATGCTGCAAACTAAATCATGGACATTTGAACCTTTGACAGGCGTACCTTTATATACAAACTCCCCCTTTGCATTCCAGGGTACCAGCCCCTGCTCACCGATCATCTTGTTCAACAATAATTCTGCATTCTTACGATAACGGGGGTTAATGGTATTCAGGATTTCAGAGACCAGGGGATCAAAAACGGGGTGTCCGGGATTTGTGTTGCCAAGACTCGTGGACTCTTCTGGGGGCATGTACAATGTTAGTTTGTTCTTCTCACTGTCGGCTTGTCTAAAATGTGCTAAGTATTTCTGGAGAATAGATGAATAGAGGGTAGCTTTGTCGTAGTCTGATAAATCATTCCTGCGTAGGACATCTTGCATTTCAGAATCGATCGGGAGGGTTGCTGATTTTCGAATATCAGGCTCTTCCCGTTTATGGGTGCTCAGCCCATCCAGCTGACGCTTGTAAACCAGATACATCTTCTGACTGTGCTCCATTAACCACTCCCTAGAAGCTGGGTGATCAGAGGCAATGCAAGGCCTAGGAGCGCTCCTATGAAACCTCCGGATTGTTTTAAAAGTTTTCTTTTAACTTTTATGGATGCCCGCTTGTTACCCAGTTTCTTGAGTATTAGCTTCTTCTTTTTTAAGACATCTAGTTGACAGCCGGATAGCGGTACGTTCCCCCTGACGGTATTGAAGGCAATCTCGGCTATAGCCGATACTAGATCATCAGAAGCCGAGCACAGAATGGCCCTGCGTTGCTGGGGCGGTGCCGTTACTAGCATTTTAAGGAGAGCATAGTTCCGACGAACACGTGCCGTCATGATGGTCGGTCGCTGGTACTAATGAGGGCTGCTTTGCACCTCACCAGGTTTTTCTAGAGGACTTCTGTATGTAGACGACCAGTAAATCCGGATGGAAAATACCCGTGCGCAATCGGTAGTCCGCTAAGGTGTTTGTCTTTAAATCCACCAATAAGTAGCCATAAGGTTTACGGGTCGCGTCTTCAAAGGAATCCATGAAAAATCGGCTGTTACTCGGATACATCTGGTGTGCTAGAACCGTGAGTTGTTGTTTATCTCTGGGGTTCTTAAACAGAATGATATAACTGGCGTTTAGAGTTATCGAGCGGTTGCCCTTGCCCTTGTAGAATAAATTCTGTACAATGTAGGAGATACTAAGGCTCCTATGGTGTGAGTATTGTGTAAAAGCCTTTTCCAACTCGGCGCTCTGACCGCCCTCCATCATGAGATCATCTACGATAATCATGTTAATAAGGTTTACTGGTAGCAAACGATCATCATTCAGAGTCTCTGGTAACCCCTCCACAAACTTCAGATGCAGTATTTTAGAGGCTAGTTCGTTATACAAGTTCTGCCAGCATGAATAAAACCAGATCACATTATCAGGTGGGGCCACCATGGTGGTGCGGGCATTTTCTAGGAGCTGTTTAATAAAATAACTTTTACAGCAGCTGGAAGGACCCGCTAGCACGCATGAAAAAGGGTGTTGAAGGCGCGTGTCCATCATTCGCGATGCTTCCTTTTCAGTAACCGTGGGGTAATGTTTTGTAGTTGTTTGTGAGCACCCTTTTATCAAACACCACCCTCAAAGTCTTCTGCAATGTCTGGGTGCTGATCCCCCAGCGTTTTTTCTCCCGCACTATAGATGGCTGCTGCACCACAATAGATTTGATGGTGTTTTCTAAAGTGTACTCGCGCACCAGCTCTTTCAAACTGTCAAAATTGATCTTCAAGCTGTTGCTGACGTTCAAAGTGATGCCTTTCACTTTCATACAGACAGCCCCAGAGGATGTGCGATAAGAATATGTTTTGGGCCCTGCAGAACAAACTCTGTAATGTGCTCCCCAGCTGCTAATTCACTTGTTAGATTACCCAGATAATCACCCAGTGGGGGATTCTCCTCGCCGGGGGCGCTAACAAAAATGACTGAATCGGTGTCGTGGTACAGACACCTCTCCTGAAGAGCATCCATGACTGTATAAAGTTCCAGACGGGCATGAGCAGTTGTGAAACAGGCGATGAATATGTTTATATTGTTGGAACACGTAGAGTACTCCTCCGCGTATTTCCAACAGAGGCATACCGTTTCCTCATCTATAAACTGCAGACTTGAAATGTCATAACCTGTGTCAAAAAGATAGGCTGTCAAATTGTCAGGGTCGGTTATAATAGATGTGTTTGGTAAATTTGTTCTCTGAGCAAATTTACCCCATAAGGAATTTAAGCACAGATTGGCTAGCTGCCATCTGGAAGGGTTATTCTCGATGAATTCTGGTCTTAAACGGATACCCTGATGTGTGTAATAGTCATCTATGTATTCTGGCGGGTTGTGGGGTCATCGCAACCCTCGGGGTATCCTGAAGATTCTTGTTTGCTCCGCAGGAACATACGAATGTACTCACAAAAGAGTTCTACCGTAATGTTCTCAAAGTGCCATATTTCATGAATTTTCCCCAGACGGTACCCTTTCTGCAAGGCTACTTCTAACTCAACGGTACACCAGGTACCCGTGATCGAGCGTTCCTCATTGCTATGTGTGCATTTTTCAGTCTGTTTTGACTCTGCACAAGCCATGCACAATGGGAACATGAGCTTACCAGAAATCCTCTGAGGGAGGACCGGAAAATAAAGCTTCTTGGGGGGGTACACCTGGCATTTGACCAGTCCAAAATACTGCTTAATATCCCCAAAATTTTCATAGATGATCCGTGGGTGTCCTAAAGGATAGGGTTTTGAATAATTGATAAAGTGGTAGAGGCTGGTGAAGTCTAAGTAGTAGTGTATCTTCTCACCAGGGGCTGTTTCGTGGTAGAGCTTGATGGCATTAGTCCTACCTCCAAAAAGAGCATCACGCGGTTCTAGGGGTTCTGGTAAATTCTTATGCTTGAGAAAAATCTTTAAATCAGAATCTTTTTTCAACATTTCGGTCCACTCATGCTCCCAAAGCGTAATAACGTGCAGACCCCTGGTCTCAAGAAAATTCTTTTTTAAAAGAGTTCTCCTGTAAAGATGATCATACGTACACGCCGTCAGGGTGTTATAGTCATCTTTCTTATAACATTGTGGACACCCGTGATAAAAACACCCATTAAACTCATAGGCCATCTGCACACCGTTTAAAGACGCATAGCCGTCTAGAAAATAGGGGCCAATCTTTTTCTCTCCTCCCCGCAGGGCATGCTGTATAGGTGTCTTGATGTGTTCAGATATATACATTAGCCACTGGATGGATGGTGTGGAAAATCGGTTCTGGCGGCCATGATACATGTCTGGGGGTATGAGGGCTATTGTTTCAGACTTTAGAAACAGTTGCTTGTATATATGCATACACCTGCTAGCCAGGGTGATGAATGTAAAGGGATCTACATATGTAACACAATTTATCTTCATCTCTGGGTTTTCAGGATCATCCATAGTGTGGACCTGTCGGGTCATGTCTATGATGCCCTCTCGAAAACTGTTGCAGGCTGTTCTCAAAATATTGACGTCTTCACGACAATAGGTTTTTAGTTCTCTCTTAAAATCAAAAACCTGTGTTCGGGCCTCCGTATACCATTTAAGAAACGCCTCGTTGTCATCAGGCATCATGTATTCCGACCCATAACACTCCATAGGGGGGATGGCTCCCACATAATTCTGATTCTGTACCGTATTAAAGAAATGGGGGAAATACCCTTTGGACCCAGGGAAACCAAAAGCCTTAGGCAGTTTGCTTAATTTCATGGGTAGAAAATTCAAACTGTCGATAAAGTGGATTTTAAGGTCTGGCACCGCGAGGAGTTTCAACTTTGCACCCTGAGTTATCAGCTTGACGTCGACTCTCTCTTTAATCAGTTGTTGTATTATGAAGAAGCCATCGTAGCCCTGACTGTTGTGTGCCAGAAAGCTATACCCGTGGAATTTCTTTGTCAGAAATGTTGTAATTAAGCGGCTGACGCAGTCAATTCCCGCGAATGACCAGATGTCGTTACGAGTGAGATGCTTGGCATAGATATAGTTGGGTATGTGTATGCCGGTCTCCTGCATGCACTCCATATCAAAGATTATGTAATTCTCGGTATTGACTATTTCTTTTGGGTGTGTCATATAACACTGGTGCTCATCCACGGAGACCACTTCTACATCACAGCGGGGACATATCCGTCCCTTACATTCATGATTGGCCTTTATAAAACGGCTGCAGGAACTGCAGTCTGTTTTAAGATGACATACGACTGTACCTTGAGCCGCCTTTTCAACGTGTTGTTGAAGACAGTCTTTGGATCGGGCAAATGTTTTACACCGGGGACATTTAAAACCTGATTCACTGGTCATCACGCAACCGTCTCTCTGACACATGTTGCAGTGTAAGTGGCATCTGTGAGTGGTTTTATTGCTGTATATGTGACAACAATGCGGGCATAAATTGCGAGCCCCTAGGAAACTCTGAAGGTTTAAGATTCCATAATAGTGCTGCTCGTGGTGTAAAATATATATAGTGTTCTTATTCATATTGTCACCTGCCGGGAAGTATTTCCAAACCCTGTCCTCATTATATAGGATTTTGATAGGCACACCAAAGTGATCCTCAAATAAACGCAGATCATTAAAACCAACCATAACATCAGGCGGTATACCCAATACGCTGTGAACCTCCATAGCTCTTGCCTGAATGTATCCATCCGCAATGGTTCTAGGCTCTAGCAGGCCTATAATGCTTGCAGCCATACATAGGTTCAGGTCCCCGTAATTAAAATCCAAGAGCCATCGTTTCTTCTTGGAAACCACCATACTGTAAAGGGTTTTCTTAAGAGGTCTGTACACACCACCCACCTGACAACCACCGACAGGAGTCTCAAGGGCTCGGTTACGACCAGTTCCGCCTTACTTTGTAGCAATTTTCCAATGTTTTATAGAAACTGCAAAACATCAAAGGTCTGCCGAAACGATCGCCTGGTGAAAAGAGGCCTGTTTAAAACAGTGCTGTCTAGGCGTATCTGGACAAAATCGTTAGGCCCAACCTTTTCAAGAATCTGAGAGATGAGCCTTTCAGTAGTTTCTGTGATCACTAAGAGACCTTCACCGGTTGATCTTAACCTATCCAGATTTATAAAGCGGAACACCTCATAGTGTTCAATGCTTCTAAACTTTGGTAGTTCTCGCTGGTATGTGCCCATACTCTGCAAGAAAACCGTGTCAGTTTCATCCTGAGGGGGTGTGTTTTGGGGTTGAGCCTCTAAATCTTTAAGGGCTCGCTGCATGATTATCATTTTAGCTTTTCTCAGGCGTTTGAGAAACATTTTCCGCTGCCTGAGGGTTTGAAGCCATTTTAAACGGCGTGCTGGTAAATCTTTTAAACAGAGACCTCAATTTTTAACAGGGTTTGTGTTTTCCAACACTGGCCGCAGTGTCTCGGGCGCTGCTGTACCCAGCTTAGGGTCCACCCCTAATCTTAAAGGCTCTGGGGATTCTGCAAAACCAGGCCGGGGCTGTATATACTTTTGTAGCGCCGATTTCTTTTCAAGTTTGTTTTTAAGAGTTGGTGGTGTGTTCTTTTTCATCATTTTATTAGCTACGGTGTTCACCCGGTTTTTAGAATCCCTAGCAAAAAAAGCGTGTTTGGCCTTAGACACACGCTTACGCATGTCGACTAGATCTTTTTTACCAAACAGGTGTCTCAATCGCCAGGCCTGGCGTCATAATCTAGAGCTGTTATCTAGGCCTGATAAGTGTTTTTCCTTTCACAGTTTTTTTAAACCGGGGGTCCGAAATGACTCTTTTACAACGTGACCCTTTTTAGAAGCACGGATATTTACAAAACTGTTGGCTGTATTGAGATTCACAGGCGTTTGAGGGTTTAAGGGCTGTATATTAGAATCTGTACAATAAATGACGGGTGTACGTCGTTGCTGGTTTATGCCGTTGGGCCCCCTGTAGGACAGATCAAGGGGTTTCGGGGAATAGCCTGTTTCACGGATGTCCGCAGCATATTCGCAGTTTTGAGACCCTATTTTTATGGGGGAATCTGAAATTATTATAATAGGAGCCGTCTCTAGGCCGACCCTGGTGTTAGGTTGAACACCCCCATCTTCTATAGCTTCAGAAGTACTAACAGCGACCGCAGTGTTGGGAACCGTAGGTGTGTATGCCTGGGGGGGTGTTATATCTACACAGCCGGGGGGCCACAGGATCTGATGACCAGAGCCTATGCGATGGGGATTTTTGGAGAGTACACAGGAGGCAGCGTGATCTCACCCCAAACGCGGGACCCCTGTGGGTGACTATCATAGACTATGCGGTTGGGGATCGTTGGGGAGTACAAATGAGGGGGTGGGCTCAAACCACAGCTGGGGGTGCACGGACGTGGGCTAACCACCCCTCTGTCTAAAAGGTTTTCGGAGCCCACTACCGGGAGACTCGGGGCCGGTGTAAGCACACCCCCTCTCTGTGTCTCCTGGGGAGATACAGCATTCACATGTGCTACAGGTATGAGTGATTCAATAGGCAGTGGTATATGGTTGTTGGGAACAATAATACATTGGGGGTTAAGGGGTACTAGAACGTTTGCAACCCCTTGAGACACCCGCCCCCTTTTAAGCGATAAGCCCCTCTTTTTTATTTAAAATGAACTTGTTTGCAGACCCTTGAGACACCCGCCCCCTTTTAAGTGATAAGCCCCTCTTTTTATTTAAAATGAAATTGTTTGCAGACCCTTGAGACACCCGCCCCCTTTTAAGTGATAAGTCCCGCTTTTTATTTAAAAGGAGCTTTACTGCCCCATCTAACACATCATTACAAACAGCGACTTTATACAACAGTGGTGTAGGCGTCTGACCCGCAACTGGCGGGGTTCGAGCTGTCGGGGTCACAGAGGGCGGCTGCGCTATAACTTCTTTCTCAACCGTAACGCGCGCCCCTAAAATAAAAGAAAAACAGTTTCAGTTTTATATTAAAGACCAAGTAATACTTTTCGGTACATTGTTCAGGTAAAACTCAAGGTTTACAGACCCCTTTAAAATATTAAAAGAAACTGTTTGGTAGAAAATTAGGCCGGCGGCCGTTATGGGGGTTTACAAAGACAAGCTGAAATATTAACAATCCCTGTTAAGGAAAACAAAAACAAAAAAAAAAGAAAGGAGGGGTTCTCCGTGATGCATACTTACATTCTGGACCCTTGGTAGGGTGCTTCCTTTTTAATGATGTGTTAGCCGCAGGTGCTGGGTATCTGGCGTGGGCCCTGGGGGTGGCATCAGAGGTTGATGGTCCAGCGGACTGGGGAACTGACGGGGACCGTGCAGGCGTTGGTCCTACAAGAGGTGTATCTGCAATAAAAACCAAAGAAAACATTTACCACCAGGTTCTACATCAAAGAGTCACATGGCAGCCCTATGCTTCAAATACATAATCATGTTTTACACTAAAGACTCAATTTGTGGAAAGCATCAGGACTCCTATAAAAACAGGGTTCGACCTTTAATGAACATATCTAAAGTGAAAGTAATAATTACCTGCTACAAGAACCGATGCCTCTCGCACATCTGCAGAAGCGGCGCCCGCATGGATCACCGCTAGAAAATAAGGAAACAACATATGTTATTGTAATTACCCAATATTAAATAACTATAATCATCTTATGTTAATGCCATAAAACTACATTATGTATATTAATAACAGTTACTAGTAGCACCTGTATTAAAAGTACACACCAGCGGTATCGATACTAGGAATTCGTATTCTGCCAAGAGGTCGATAAGTGCTTCGGAATTTATACATGCGTCTTCCAAGGAGGCATCCCATGCATCATAACCATCTGCTGGAAGCAATAAATAAAATAAATAGATAAATTAATAAGCCTCGGGCCTCCCATACTGCAAATGCTCAAACCTTGGGGTAACAGACACCCGCACGCACAAGAAGCACAACACCCCCTGCATGGGGCCCTTATTAACTGTGGACCCTTGGGGATCAACTCGATGGGGATCTGGGCGGGGAGGCTAATAGTTCTGACCAGCCTTGATGCATAACATTCTTTAAAATGTACAATATACCACACATTTTATCAACAAAAAAAAAACCTTACCCTGGGTGTGTGGGTCAAACCGTGTCACAAAAGAAATGAATGGTCATTTTGCAAATGTGGAATACTTTTTTCGTTGGTGCCTGAGACAATCTTATGCCCCAGGCGTACCCCAGACACCCATGGTTCTGGGTTGGGGCTATCCGCTTTGACCAGAGTTGTTGAATAAATATTATTTAAAAACCCAAAGTACCCCATCATGGTGTTTCCTTGTGCTAGCTTTATCAAACAGTAACATCAAACATAGTGCAAAATCAATGAGTTATTTCAAAACAGCCTTCTGAAAGTTAATGGCTTAATTGGAGCAGTAAATATGCTACTGTTGTAAAATAAAATGCCTAAACTAGGTGTGCCATCATCCCTTTGATTTATAAAGAACAGGGTGTATACTTCAATGAATGCCTGTAACCCGCGGGTGCTTTAAAGCTTCTGTAAACCTTTATTTATTTATTTATTTATTTATTTATTTTTGTCTTAAAAGAACATGCATGTCTTTTAAAAATGAATGCGGTATTCCTCACGTGTGTTTTATAGAGACTGTAAACCAGGGCTCAAGTCAGGGTAGATGAGAAACATTGACTGGCCACTTTGAACAGGGATGGCTGGGCCCTGTTCACCCCTCCAGGACGAGCACAGTGAACAGCCTCAGCGCTGAATGATGCCAGAGCCCCAGGCAAGCGTGTTTCAATAGATAAGGATTATCTTATCTATTGAAAAGTGCTTGCCTGGGGCTCTGGCATCAAGTTGCAGGGTCTTTGTTCACCAGCCCCCAGCAGCACAACATCAGAGGCACACTGTGCGCCTCTTGATACAGATACACGTTTTTCTTTTTAAAAAGAAATATAGACTTGTATTTGCATTAAGATGACAGCGGTTTTCATATATATGAATTATATTTATTTATTTCAGAATTTGGTTTTGGGTAATCTTCCAACTCCACTTTGCTTTTCAGTCTTTCAATCTTTGTCAGGATCAATCTCTCTGAATAATCCTTATGCCTAAAATGTCTCATGTCAGAGTCTTGTGGCTTAAACCGTCTATGATAAGGTGCCTCTGTGATGAAATCTCTTCCTCTTGCAGCGTTTATCATGTCTGTGGGCACAAGTGCCTTGCTTTCGCAAAGTGCCTGGACCACAACTCGCAGAGAACTCGATCACCTTTGTAACTGTCCTTGCACCGATTTGGGAAAGTGTTTGAATCTCAATGAAGTTTCAAGTGTGTATACAATTCTCTCTGTCAGCTTCACTGAGCTGGCTTGTTCCACCAGTTGGATTTCCACCTTTCATAACTAATATTTCTCTGATTTACTTGGCTTTATCAGCACTTCTCTGCTGGGGTGTTTGCACCTTAGCTCTCATATGATAATTCTTCTTTCCTTTGATTAACTTTGTCAACTCTCCTGTGCTTTGTTTGCCTTTTTTTATAGCAACCTTTGAGCTTCGTTCATTTGCCCTTGTTAGCATTTTGTTTAGTTAATTTGCTTGTTGTTGAAAGTATTTCTTTATTTGGTTCCTTTGACTATGCAAGCACCTCTATGGTTAATTTTCTTGCCTTTGTTAATGTGTTGGTAGTTGATAACTGCAATGCTATTCTCCCACAACATTCTAAATTCCAGCTAACACTCTACCTAACTGCAATATTCACATTATCCAGCCCCGCACCCCCGGCAACTAACCTGGCCCTCTTCCGTCACTCACTCATCGATTGTGTCATATGTTTGATCCCACTCACTTCCCTTGCGACCATACAAGGTACAGATATTTACCTAACACCATCCATCAGCGTTTGATATTTGTTGAACAGTCACTTTCATCTCCAATACTCCCACCCAGCCACTCCATTAATCCTTTAAAACCATTTCTCTTTACTGAATCCTCATGTTGCCCCTTCACCTCCATGATACTCAGACAGGGTTGGATTGAGCCATAACATTGTCTCGGGCACCAATGAAAAAGTCGCTCACAGTCGCAAATGGCTATTCTTTCCTTTTGTGACACTGTTTGAATAGTGGCAGCATGGACACTGCGTTCTGTGGCTGGGCTGTTTTCATTAACTCCAGCCGCCCACGCCACTCCTGATGCAAGTCCCAATACATCAGGTGCACTTCCGCTGACACGACTTTCTTCGCTGCATTACCATCCAGGAGGCCACCGCATCATATTTATTATTGGAGGGGGCCACCAAGAGGAGCGCTATGTTAATTACAGTCACAGTTCCATTGGCGGTATGGCTCCAGCATACGACCCTTCGTTTCCATCCTGCATGCTAATGGCTACTCATACAAGCCTCTTGCCTTGTATCTCCTGATGAAGACGTTGTCCATTAAACACTCTACGTCGAAACCGGTTGATCTTACTCTTTAGAGATGTGATCTACATAACATTCTTTTTCTCAGATCCACCCTTGTGATAGATTGTTTTTAATGAGTTCTATTGCTGTTTGCTAAATACATTTTAAACATTAAAATAATTAAATGGGATGTGATGAATGTTTGTCCCACTCCCAACTGGCAAGCAATGTTAATCAATTTCAGTCATTTTTAGCCATTGTTGGTTGGTTGAATGTCACTATGTATGATGTATGGTTTGGATGCTGCACTACGAATGTCTGTTGAGATGGATTTATTTTAGCCAAGTATTTTGTTCACCTATGCTGTCGTGTTATGTGATTAATTGATGTTTATCAAAGTAATATGTCATTAATTGACTTTTTCGAATTTTTTGTATCATGGTAAATAAAAACATTTTGATACTTTTGTAAGCAACACAGTTTTGCTCTCTGGACATTTCTTCAGTTTCTCACTGTTTGAATAGTACCCACAGGGGAGTTGTTTGATAAAATATTATGCAAATTGTGCATTTATACAATATGTATCCAGCAACATTGGTCAAAACTACCAGCCGTATTGTGAAGTAACGAATTAAACTGGCCCACACTGGCCAAAAAAGTGGCCCACTTTGATAAAAAAAAACTGGCCCACACCAGCATTTTGTGTTTTTGGTTTGGCCATGGGCCTATTGCCCTATAGGACAGTCCGGACCTGCACTCAGCTAGAGATTACTTGCGCTATCACTATGAGGAGAGATGTGCAATGTTATTCAGTTCATGGAAGAATACTTGTTATTCATGTCTTACCCTCTCCACAACATGTGACCAAGCCAAGCCCTCCTAATCCAGACCTTACTTTCCTCTCTCCTCAACCTCTCACATACAATTGGCAATGCCTTGCACATATATTGTGTCTCTCTCCACATGATATCCCTTTGCTAACAATCCAATGACTAAATATCCCTTTCAGCTCTTAAAAAAAGCCTCCTCGTCTCCTTTTCCATCCCCCACCACATTGCCTCAGCCCTACACGCACCAACCTCCAAAACGTGTATTGTCAAGTATCCTACTGCTATTTGCCCTATGTCATAAATAACGGCCATCTTTATACTGCCAGATATCTTTGTGAGCTATTCATGCTGCATCTCTTGAATCACTTCTTTTCCCTCGGTCCTAAGATGGCTGAGAGGATACCTATATTCAAGGAAGTATTGGCAAGCCACCTCAGCTTCAACACATTAATTACTTGTCTTTGCCTTGTCCTTCTACTCAGGCATCACCCCTTTGGAGAATTACCTGCTGCTTGTCTTGTTCTTTCGAAGTAAGCTTGGTGTGAACAGGAGACATGATGGATTGTGTGATCCATGTTTTTTGTAGCTTTCTGATGGCTTACTCCAATTTAAAGTTCATGCCATTTTCATCTGAGAAACGATGCAGGGTTGTTGTTATCTAAAAGGTGTATCCTAGCAAGATGTGCAAACAAGATGTTTAGCCTGCTGTCACCTCTTCAGTCCTATATCTAGTGTGTGTTGTAAACTGCCAAACTCTGCCATGTTGCTTTCCCAATACTTTCTTAATGAAAACATTCTCAGCTGGGGAGCTGCATCTAACATTTATTATGAAATATATATATATGTATACACATACAAAATGTATCTAAGGCTAAACTCACTTTTTCCATTTGTATTTTCCATTTTATAAAACCGTGCATGCTCTGGAAATCTAGTCAAATTGATTTAGAGCCTTGAAACTCTTTTGTTTGATGATAACGCTTGTCTTTCATGGTGGAATGGGACACAGTAGGGTATTTGAAATACTGTATATATTAGAATGCTGTGGAAAATATAGCTAAAGGATGAATTCACAATATGTTTTAACACTATCACACGTCACATTGTGTGATCCAGTGGGAAATGTAGGTTGACATCTAAGAAATGTGTGTTTGTCGTTTTGCAATTGATCTTTAATTGGTTTTTAAGTGACCATAAAACAGTATGACAGAATCATAACCTGACATCTGAGAAACAAAATGCAAGTGAAATATTATTATACTAGCACAATCACTGTGTACTGCTACATATTTGACAATGCACGCTAAATCGTACTGGACATTTAATTTTACAATGCTTAAAAGAAACACAGTTTATATTCTCCATTCATGAAACATAGAAAAACAAGCATTAGCAAAGCCAATAGTCTTGACTTTTGAAGTTGTTAATTGCATTTTCATTTTATTTCTGTGAATGACTATTGTTTGGAGGAAGATGAGCGTATTTTGACATACGAAGGCCCAGAACCAGTTTACTAGCCATGTCCATGCAAATAAGGCATCATTATTCAAATCAACATGCTGGTTAAAAGTAAAGCAAAGATGATTCAATATCATGAAAGTTATTTGTCCATTTCAGGATAAAAAACATTTGAGCAGCATTCATGCCTTATCACATACCCCTACAACTGAAGCATCTGATATGATCAGTCTATGCTGAAACAGATATTAAGTTCCATTCATACATCAAAAGAACCAACTGAGCGATGCTCCCATTTGCAAAATGCATATATCACATGAACAGGTCCAAATGCAGCCTTCAGCGGTGGTTGTTTTAGCAAATAGATTGTAGATTCCAGCACATATAATGTTTACATTCTTTACCCTCATGTTGACTTTAGTACATGCTTTCCCTTCTTTTGCATCATATCCACCCAAAACTATTGAGAGAAAGGGAAAGAGAGCAAGCAAGAGAGATCATGACAGAGACCAAGAGAGAGAGGGAGAAAGACAGAGACAGAGTGAGGCAGAGGGAGGGAAAGAGAGAGAGATAGAGAAGAAAGAAAAGATAGATGAAGCAACATAGATGGGGACAAGACAGAGAATGACTGTGTCGGGTGGAACAACGAGGACTAGAACATACAAGGACTGCTATGGAGGAGAAGAAGTTGGTAGATGAAGCAGGAGTGGAATTAAGGAGAAGGGTAAATAATAGGTAGTGAAAGGTCTCAGACGAATGGGAAGGGGTGGGGCAGAGTACTTGGAAAAAGAAGACAAAAGACGGGTGTGAATCAGAGGAACTGGTGCAAAGGAGAAGGACTGGTTGGAGGAAAGGGAGAAGACCAGGTATGGAGGACCCAGACCGGGACAAAGGAGAAGCACTAGGATGAAGAGACAAGAATGGATAGAGGCAAAGTATTGGGATGAAGGTGCAGGTGAAAGATTGGGACAAAAGAGAAAGATGGGATGACGGAGATTAGAATCAAGAAGAAGGACTGGGACTAAGGAGATAGACATGGAAAAAGGAGGAGGACTGGATCGAAATAGAAGGACTGGGGGAGAGGACAGCAAGAAAGAGTGTATAAATCAGACTTACTGGGATCATAGAAATCTATATCCACTGAAAAAATAGGTTGGCACTTATGAGACCTCAGGTAATAACACAGATGCTACATTGCTATGAGGCCAATGTGCCATGAGACAGCTAGCTGGCACAGCAGGTTGCAAATTGTGTATATAAAGGCCATGGCTCTGGAAAGCATCACAGGGCATAAGCACTTAAACAATGGAAGAATGTTTTGAGGAGGTAGGACTGTGAAAATGTACTAGTATGTAAGGAAAGCAGAATGTAGACCAAAAGTTACTGATGAATCTGGTTAGCTTACGAAAGTTCCTAGTCACGTGTTCAGTGTAGCAGTTGCATCAGAGAAGGATGATGGACTAATGGGGAACTATAAGAACACCTTAGGGAGAATGCGTTAATAAGGTAGCAAGTGCATATTGTTTTATAATGAAGATGTGGCCTAGAATGAATAAAACGAGAGAGGCCTTCCTGGCAAGAGCAAGAGCAATCAAACGTATCAACTGTGATGCTTATTAGGGGTTTCTGCCTCGTGCTTGCAATCACGTTGACAAGTGACACCTGTCAAATTGCAGTACATACCCAGAATTTGGAAAAATGACTGTGGAAGTCTTTGCACACCAGAGAAAGCTCAATACATTCAAATGAACACAATTCTCACTTACATGTGTAAAAAGAAATAACATGCTGTATGGCAGACAAACATTCAATTGATGTGAAATGTCCCAGTTTGTTGATAAAAGTATGCTCTTTTACAATCTGAAGCCAGTTTTACATGTTTTCATGTTGGAAATTGTTCAAAAATGGCAAAATCGTCAATAATTATCAGAATTCATAATATGACATGTTATATTGCTCCCCTCGACGTGCAGGGTCTGAAAGTATAAGCTTTATAAGGGTAGCACCAGTACGTCACAAGTTAGGGCACAAAAACAGAATGTGCTTATTTTCTGAAAAAGCAGCAGTTGCCTCCCTTTTGTTTAGGTGGCTATGAAACCACAGCTCTATGCTAAGAGTAGGGGTGGGATCAAGGCCTATAAGAATAGCATATGCATAGGAGAGCGACGGAGAGAAGTCTGGATTCTGGAATATTGAGGGAGGAAGACACAGAAAGGTTAGATTGTTCCATGGGAAGAGGGAAGCCAAAGCTGCGCATAGAAAGATGTCCAGTTTGGGCAGGAGAATTGACCTCCAAGCTAGACACCTGAATTGAGGGTTTTGCTGATGGAATGATGCTTGCCTGACTGGGTCCCTGGATGATAATCCAAAAATCTGAAATTGCATTTTAAGAGGTAAATCAAAAGAAACAGCCATTCCCTAAAATGTTCCAACTTTTACCAGGGTAAAATCTAAGAAAGGAAAAGGACTAGGTAATGCAGAGATTGTGCAATTTGAATTTAGGGGTACAGATGCTATCAAAATGCCCCTCATATGTTGAATAAAAAGTTAGAGATTATCCTTTTTGATCATTCCACTTTGCAATGAAAAACTGACTGCAAAAATGAAAACCTCTATTTTAACACTTAAAGTGGGGCTGCCTTTGTAAAGTTAAATATTAGTCGCAAATATAGGCAGGGTCATAGTATAAATGCATTGTTTATTTTGTTTAAAGTTGTTGTAGTTATAGGGATAAGTGTTAGAATGAATACGATCAGGTGTGGAGCACAGCAGTGAAAATGTTCCTGTTTCTAGGGTATAAGTAATTGTGACGCAGGATACCCAGACTGACCCCTTATGTAATGCATGCATATCAAATGAGGCAATTAGACCCTTCAACAAATGTTTTCAAGCAGTTTTTCAAAACGGTTCTCTTCAACAAATCTTCATGAATAACTTAGATTTATTTGTGACTTGGATAATTCAACAATGTAATGTACAAAAAACATAAAATCAAAGAGCGAGGATAACAGGTTTGATGAGACAATGCATGTCAGACAAAGTCCATCCTAAGGGTCACTTCTACTTGGAGAAAGAGACATAAAAGGGAACAGAAGGCTAATTCACAAATCATTCAAGAGCATTGTGAAATATGAACAGAAGCAGTATATATTAGAAGAAAATGTATGCTGCAAAACTCCAAAGAACAATATAATACATGTATCATCGCTCACTGTGAGTCTGAATCACCCTAAAGAGTATGGCCAAAATAGGACCAAGAAAGCTGGCTGACAAACTGGCCTGCCGCCTTCTCCAAAGGCAATACAGACTCTCCATCCCCTCTAAAAAGAGGGTCTATATTCAAGCCCGCACCTCAGCAGCCTCTAACAACATGGCAGAACTATTCCAAATCTGCAAGGAGCGGGCCAAACCTACTGCAGTATCTTCCTCTTCTACTCCTACCGAGACCGTGTACTCAGCCCTGGCCTCTCATTTCACTACTAAAACCATGGACATCCAGTCCTCACTCCCCAGTTCTGCCCTCCCACCCTCTACCTCTCTCATGCCTTCCTTGGCCTCCCCCTCATCTCTCCTTCTCTCCTCCCTCTCTCCTCTCACACCTGATGAGGTTTCCAGACTAGTACAGTCTATGAAAGTCTCATCCAAATAGGTGACCTTCTGCCCCTCCAGATCTATTAAGGACAACATTGGTTCGCTCGCTCCTGCCTTGGCCAATCTCTGCAAACACTCTTTGGCCACTGGATTTTTCCCCTCTCCTCTCAAGCTCTCGCTTTTGCACTCCCTTCTATAAAGCCTTTTGCCGACCCCTCCATTCCGGCAGACGCTCGCCCGATCTCTATCACTCCTTTCCTAGGCAAACTCCTGGAGAAGTTGGCTATCTCCAAATTACCCTGCACACTGAAGCTGTTGGCTGTCTCCATGACCATCAGTCTGGCTTCTGATCAGCTAGAGTCACAGAAACTGCTCTCCTGAACACCCATGAAGATCTGCTCTCTATCCTTGAGTCTAACTCTCCCTCTGTCCTCATTTTCCTTGACCTTTCCTCTGCTTTTGATACAGTGAGCCACAACACCCTGGTCACCCGTCTACACAATAGATAGTACATCACAAATCCGGCTGTGAAGTGGCTGTCCTCTTTCCTCTTGGACTGTCCTTTGCAGGTTCATCTTGGGTCTTTCCTCTCCTCCACCACACTCTCCAAATGTGGTGTTCCCCAGGACTCTAGCCTCTTCCCCTGGTTTTTCAATGTCTATCTGGCTCCTTTGGCCCTCCTGATCTCTACCTTTTCTTTTAACTTTCAGTGTTATGTGGATGACACGTAGCTCTCTTTCAGACTACCCTCGGCCTCCTCTTCCTCCTCCTCGCTCATCCCTAACTGTCTATCCACTATTCAGACATGGTGCACCTCTAATGATCTCTGCCTGAATGCCTGTAAGATGGAGTCCTTCTCATTGGGACCCCTGCTTCCGCTTTTCCCCTCTCAGTTGGGCCGGCCTGTCTGGGCCCTCAGTCCTCACTCTTTTGTGAGGCAAAAAACGTTGGGGTCATCTTAAACACCACTCTCTCTTTCTCTCCACACATCACAGAGCTTGCCAGAAAGTCCAACTTCAAACTGCACCTCCTTAGAGGTATTTTTCCTTTTCTCACCTTTCCCCAGAGGTTCACTGTCTCCAGAGTCCTGGTTCTCTTTAAGCTGAATGACTGCAACATCCTCTTTCTCAATCTACCTAACACTACCTTTCACCCTTTTGAACTCATCCAGAACATGACCGCAATACTTATCCTTGGCCTCAAGCCCAGGGAGCCCTCTGGCTCTGAAATCCCTCCACTGGCTCCTGGTGGCTGCAAAGATCAAGTTCAAGGCCCTCTGCATCGTCCACAAGGTTTTCTGGGGCTGGGGCCCTTACTAACCACAATGCTCCCTTCCTAAGTACATTCCTACTAGAGCCCTCCGCTCATCTACTTCCAATTCTCTGTGGGTGAGTCGCTTCTCCAAGCAGAGACTGAGTGGCAGAACTCTTACCTCTGCAGGTGCCGCCCTCTGGAATGGCCTCCCTGCCTCTCTCTGGCTTGAGCCAGATATCCTTAAGTTCCAGAAGTTCCTCAAGACCTTACTCTTCTCCTCTTCCTTCACTCTGCCTCTCATCTGCTAACCTTTCCCTTCTTTCTGCACTGCTATGCTTACTGGCTGCTTGGTGTTCCTCTGAGTCATACAGGACCCCCCCCCCGTCCAGTCCCATTGCACTTGCCTGTTGGCCTTCCTGCACTGCCACCTGGCATACCTTGCACTACCTGGGTGTGACTCCCATGGGAGGCCCAGCCCTCCCTTGCACTTAACTCAGAGCCCTGTTGCTCTGGGTGCACTTCCCAATACCCTTTCCCTGCACTTCCTGGCTCTGCACTTGCACAATCTAAATGATACTAGGCCTAATAAGATTGTTTGTCTTGTTTTCTTTTTTTCCCCTCTCCCCTTGCCTGATTATGCCTTGAAACATTTGGGTATAGGCACATTATAAATAACTTATCAATCAATCAATCAATCAATCAATCAAAAAGCTGTGCATAAAGATAAAAATGTAAGAAGGGGAAAAAGGGGACCAAAAGTCCATCTGTCATTGTGAAATGTAATGAAAACGTATCTTAGCCACTGGTGGAACCTCCAGTATGATACTAGATATGTGACAGGCAAACCACAAAAAACGCATGTAAAAAGAAGAAAAAAATAAACAACATATGTTTGTACCTGTGTTACTGCCAACTAGAATAGGTGCAAAAAATACTTAGATTGGAAATACGGCGATGTAACGAAAATAATTGGAGTTACAATCCCAGATCATCCAAAAAGCGCCAAGATATTTGGAAAATGGCAAGCACTGCACCTGCAAAGGATCAGGCGGGACACGTTGTAGGCAAGTGAATAAGCAAAGGTGATGATGTTATTATGTGATGTAATGCACAACGTCATCGCGTGGTACACGGGCGCCATTGTACACACTTGAAGAACAAAGGCAAAAGGTTAAAAAAAAGGCAAACGGTCAACAAAAATGCAAATAAACGTTAAACAAACACAAAATCAACAAAAAAAACGTAAAAAAACTAACCACAAAGCACAAAAAACAAAAGAAAAGTAGCAAGAGAATATTAAAACAAGAAAATAAAATCAAAAATGAGACAGAAAAGGGGGGAGGTAACACAAAAATAAGTTCATAACACGATAATAATAATAATAAAAATCTATATATTTGTGTGTGGAGAATATACTGAACCGGTGTACTGATGCAGATGAACAGTGAGAGGTGGTAGAGGATAAAGCATCTATATTAAATGTCATCCTAAACTAGTCAGGATAGGGACACGTTATGTCTATGAGGATTACAACTTACACTAAAAAGTGAACGAGCTCTGTCAATGAAAACTCATTATGTATACTAATGTATAGTCTAACAGATACGTGTACTGAAACTAAATCATAAGAAAACAGACACAATGGGCCTCATTACGAGTTTGGAGGTAGCCATGCCTTTTTTAGTGGCATGGCTATACCCCCAAACTCGGGTCCGGGTCTCGAAAAATGGGATTTACCGGGCCATTCCGACATTTGCGGGCCCGGTAAATCCCATTTTCGGGACCCGGACCAGGTACGTCACCATTCCCATTTGAGCCCCCACAGGGCTCAATGGGAATGGGGAGGATGCTAACAACGGACCCGTTAATGACGGGTCCGTTGTTAGCATCCTGTTCTGCTAGCGGGTGCTGCTCTGCACATCTGGCCAGGCGTAAAGAGCGGGACCCGCTGCAGAACTCGTAATGTGGTGGCCCAGTATGAACGGTGCCAGTCCCTTCCCTGTACCGTTCATACCGTGGCCGTCACAGTCATAATGAGGCCCACTGATTACATGGCCCGCTGTACCGGCTATGTAGTTATGGTTAAGTTGCTAAACCCATAGGAAGACCACTTTTTCGGCAGCATACAACTTCGCTCCCCCTGGAGGAATCCTCAGCAAACTTTGCAAAGAAAGTATATGACCCGCTCTAAATTTTTTCGGTAAGTTTGGTGAGGTTTTGCAGGGGGAGAAATTATAGGGGGGTCCCAAAAAACGTAATTTCACCAAATTTCAGAAAGAGTGGCGGCTCGGTTGAGAAAGCGTGCTTTTGTGTTTGGTGGAAATTTGACCAGTACTTTTGTTGCAAAGAACTGAAAAGTACCTCTCAAAAAATGTGTGATATCAGTGGACAGAAGACTCATTGAACCCTATCTATCTAAATATCCCTCCGCCAGGTTCATGCAACTATATTTAAGGTTGTGCCTCAACCAATGGCCGCCTAGAGACATTCTATACAGACGAGGTACTTTGGCTAGTGTAGAGAATGTCTGTCGATTTTGCAAACTGAGTGAATACCCGGAAACTCTAAGACATATTGTAGCATTTTGTACAGGAGTTAATGCCCAACGTTGTAAATACGGTCAGTATTTTGAAGTTATGAGATGTATAGGCAATGATGAAATTTGGATATTAATATCAGGAGCAAGATTGATGTCTATTCAAATTGCCACTATTGGATTTTTATTGGAGTTGAGATTGAATGACATGGAAGAAAACACTACACCTTGCAAGCTTGCAGGTGTCATGGGGGTTGCTAATCATCTTATGTTCTGCTTTCCTAATATCTGCAAATTAGTGTGGGAGGTTAATAATGAATTTTATGATGTGTTATTTTTGGTTTTTAAACATATTGTATATTTTTATTTTAATTTAAGACTCTAAATTGAATATTAAAGACATATATTCCACATTCTGATGTTATGTTCTTATGTATGTAAATGTAAATTATCTAAATGATGGTTCCTTTTTTAAGATTGAAAGGTTGATTCTTCGGCCAATTAATAAAAAATATTGTCTTGCAGTACGCTGTGATGACGGTGAACATTGGACGCGGCCGGTGGTTGGCTGGAGGGAAGCATGCTGTGCATCCAGGTTTTTGGGAAATGCTGCCATGGTGTATCGGAGGATAGTGTTGTGGTGTGTGTGCCAAGCCCCTAAGGCATTGTATGCATGGCTGGGGCTCTAGTACGTAACAGTGTGGCCACTAAAATTTGTCATATCTGGCTTTGCTCTGGCATCTCATTTCCCTGTTCACTGCACCGTCAGAAATTTGATTGCACTGCAGGGTGCGGTGACGTGATGTGCGCCATAAGTCTTCGATAAAACCAGCATGTTATATCCGAGGACAATGCGGCGGCGAAAGGGCCTGGAAAACATACTTTACGGCATCTGGTGGTGGGAAGAAGGGATGGAAAGGGTGGGGGAGTGAGAAGTGCTGCGAGTGATACATCTCATTAGAAGAAGATGGTGGTGTTCCAGCGGTATCCGTGCATACTACGCAAATTCACGGTTATCTCAACAGGCAACAATCTTGTCTGCTCATTGCAAGCAGCCTTCGTTATGACATGCCAGCTGCAGCGGCGATGTCTTTCTGTGATGAGTGGTGGCAGGCACATTTGCAGAAGGGGAGTGCATTCCACAAGACATGCACATTTACAGATAGTGCATACTATGGTCTGCTGTGTGTGATAAGTCCATAGCCCCTTTAATGCATGGCTACAGCCCTTGCACAAAAAAGTATGTCGGCTGGTTGAAAAGGTATGTCGACTGGTTTAAGGTTGGTGCCACATTGTCGCTTTGTGTGTGTGGTTGGGCTCCATTGCATACATTGTTGGTTGCATGGGTGTGGTGATGTATGGGTGGGGATGCTGCAGTGACCAGTTGTGTACTGTCTCCACTGGGTGCACTAATGGAATAATGGAAATATGTAAGAGGTTACGGTGCAACTGGTTCTTACATGTGCTTGTGTAGTGTGCATTGCGTGGAATAGTAAGTGTTGCAGTGCACTATGCAGTACTGTTTGTGTGCATGTAGTACAGTGTGGAGAGCAGGACCAATGTTGCAGCGATTGTGTTGTTTGGTTGGCATTATTACAATCGTTTCTGAATGGAAGTGGGTAACAGTGCCAAACCCTGTGGTATGTTTGTGCATTACGGCAAGTGGAACATGTGTGCATGCATTCCTGATTTAGGGTGTGGAGGTTGGGTAGAAGTGCTGGTGTCTATGTTGCATTTCCGAATTGTGGCACATGTCTACATGTTTGCCTGTATGGCTTTGTTATGTTGTGGTGGGTGTAGGCAAGGGCTAGATTGTTAGGTGCATGGCCTAAGGCCATAGGCCGTAGGCCATGTACCCAGCAGGCTAGGCCTTCATCAAAGCCACCACAATGTAATGCAGTCATGCACTTGTCAGTCTGCATGCATGTCAGGTTGGTGACTTGTACGCAGTGGTTGTGGAGGACATTGTGCACTTGGTACAGCAGCAGAAGTGAGCTGCTATGCGTACATTAGGATACGGTACACATCATTGCCCGGCTGCACTGCATATTTTAAAATGCTAACATGCCATAAGTGATGGACTTTGGCCGTGTCCATTGTATATTATATACACTAACCAGCCCCTAGCCATGGTCTTCAACACACTGCTAGGCATTGGCCACAGCCTTTGTCTGTGATGATTGCATATTCAAACATATTAATGGGCAATAGTTGTGGCCTTTAGCCATGGCCACTGACTACAGCTTTCACCATTGCCCACTGTATATTTTAAAATAGTGATGGGTACTAGGCATGGCTTTTAACTATGTTCATTTGTATTTTGCATCACTAACCGACCACTAACTATGGTGTTTGGTGATGGCCAGTGACCCAAACCTTTGTCATGGCCAAGTCCAAGCCCTAAATTGTTATTAAGGTAATCAAAGTTTTCATGAGCTAACTTATGAATGCTGTTATGTCTAATTCCATTATTGATGTAATCAGTTATATTCAATGTAATTAGTGTTGTCACCAGTGATGGCATCAGTGATGCGTTTTGTAATTTGATCAGTGTTCTCATACAACATGTAATTAGTGATGTCATCAGCAATGTGATCCGTGATGTCATCATAGTGGCAATAATAGGCTGCGCAACAGGGGACGTGAAGTTAAGGTGGTTTTAGCTGAATTTCAGGGGTTTTGTTGTGTTAAGTTCTCAATTTAATGTCCATGCAAATAAAATAAAAATTGTGCTACCACATTCCCCCAAAGAACCCTGTCCTTTGTTTGCATATTTATTTAACTTTTAAAAGTGTTTAGATGTATTTATACTGTTGATGAATAGAAAGTTATTAAAGTGTTATAGTAACTGCGTACAAAGACTACAGTCAATATATCTTAAAATAAATCTTTACAATATTACTGCAAATATATATATATAATATACATATATATATATATTTTTGTTTTTTTTTCAAAATCAATACCAGCGGCCAGAGGGATAAAACAGGGCTGTCCATTGGGCACTACCCTATTTAACTTTTATATATCAGAAGTGGGTAGGGTGTTTGAGGAAGTGCGAAGCACGCCCCCCACGATAAACGGAAACAAAGTTAGTTGGCTCCTCTATGCAGATGATATGGTAATTTTAGATCTTACACCAATAGGGCTGCAACGCAAATTAACAGCACTTAAAGAATACACAATAAAAATGGGCTTGGAGGTCAATGCAGAGAAATCAGAGATCCTGACCCTAGAAAATCTAAAGGGTACCTCATCAAGAAAACGTCAATTCCAATGGTCACTCGGAAATGGAAAACTTAAAAAAGTAAAATGCAGCAGATACCTAGGGGTGTATATCAACTCAAGCCTGCGAGATGAACCTATGGTAGTTAAGACCCTGAGTAAATGTAAACAGCTGACAGCACAAGCCCGGGTTATCCATAACAAATATGGAAAATTCTCATATAAGCCAGTGATCAATTTCTATAAAAGCAAGGTAATCCCAGCACTAATATTCGGAGCGGAATGTTTGTTCGGATGTTCCAGTGAGATCTGGGCAAGATGTGAGGGGCACTTTTGGAAAAAGATTCTGCAAATACCCCAAAGTTACCCGACCGCTTGTGTAATCTATGAAGTTGGTGTAGCAACGTTAGATGCGAAGATCACATGGAACATGCTAAACCTGTATAGGAAAACAATTGAAAATTGTGTCCCCCAATTCGAAATCTTGGCAGAACGGAACAGTATACAGCCCCACTCGATCCTCCAGCAATGGAGATCAAACTGTAAAAGGATTCTGAAAGAGATAGAAGTAGACGAGAAACAGCTTGTCAACAACCCAAATGGAGTGAAAAAAAACTAATGGATCTTGACTGGATTAAAACAATAGAAAAAAGAAATTCACACAAATGTATGAAGAACCGTCCTGGAGAAGCAAAAGGGAGAATGCAGCTAACACAATACCTTGAATTGTTTCCATGTAAAGTCCTAAGGAGGGCATATCTGCGATTCAGATTGAATCTATATGAAACTAAAGAAGCCCAAATCTATAACAGGAAATGGCCAAACGAAGAGACAACATGCCGTTTCTGTCGAATAGAGTCAGAATCACTAAAACATCTGATACTTTATTGCAGCAGACTCAAGGAATTAAGAACAAAATACCTGGCAACGGAAAGAAAATTAGTCTCCACGTATAGTGAGGAAGAATGGTGGGGAAGGCTACACTGCAGTAACAACAAAAAACTGGCGGTGGCACTCACACTGTTCTTGAAACAAATAGAAATCATGTGGGGAAAAATGGAGGAACAAACACAGACATAATTCGTATACAAAAGAACCACTGAGTATGGATTCTCCAAGAGAATTGCGGCGTCGATCAAATGTTTGATAAACGAGAAATTGAGAAATGAGGACGAAGCATTATAAATAGAGAAATTTTAAGGGAAAAATTTGAGCCCCGGATAGAGCTGAGGAGGCAATTGGACATTATATATTGTATAATGTATAAGTTTTGATATAAAAAGATTTTCTAAAGTTTGTATAAACTAAATGAAAATAAAAAAATATATATATATATGATATATATATATATATATCATTACATGGCCACTAGGCCATGTAGTTATGGTTAAGTTGCTGTTTCCATAGGAAGAGCACTTTTTGGGTGGCTTATAACTTCGCTCTCCCTGGACGGATCCTCACCAAACTTTGCAAAAAAAAGTATTTGGGTCACTCTGAATTGTTTTGCAAGTTTGGTGAGGATTCGTCCAGGGGGGGCAAAGTTATAGGGGGGGTCCCAAAACTTATTTTTCCCCATAGACTGAATGGGAAAACATTTTTGCTCGTGCCTACAGCCCAAACCGCTGGACGGATTTCCACCAAATTTGGACCAGGAGCGGCGGCTTGGTCCCGAAAGCGTGCTTTTGCAAATTTGGTGAAAATCCGTCCAGTAGTTTTTTTTAAAATGAACAAAAAGTAGGTAAAAAGAAATTAGTGATATCTGTGTTCGGTTCGCGGACACACTTCCCTGTTCGCTCGCGGACAGTGTCCTGATTGGCCAATCGTCTTGCGTGATGTTCACGGACATGCAACATGTTCACTGATTGGACGGCGTGGAGCGTGAAGCGCGTCAGATTTTTCGGTAGCGCCCGCCATCTTGGATTCGCAGACGTCCGCGGACAACGCAGTGAAACTTTGTTCAAAATGTGTATTTTGTAGAGTGTGTTGGTGTGTAGGAGTGTTTGGGGAGGGTGGGAGTGTATGAGATAGGATGAAAGTTGTGTTTTTTATGTGTTAGACGTTCTTTTTGTGTTCGATTTGTTTGCGGACATCACGGGTGTTCTGAAATGTTCTAAATAAACTGACTGGGGGGTGTTCTAAGGACTCAATATGTGTCCGTTTTGTTCGCAAGCAAAGTGACACTGTTCTAAAAACACTTGCGGTGTCCGGGGAGTGTTCGTAGGGGGTGTCCTGAAGACGCTGTCCGTATTGTTCTCTGTCAAGTTGAATGTGTTCTAAGAACACCCGCGGTGTCCTGAAATGTTCGCAAATATACAAAATGGGGGTGTTCTGAAGATGTTTTTGAGAACACTCCCGGTGTCCTGAAATGTTCGTAGGGGGTGTCCTGAGGACGCTGTCCGTATTGTTCTCTGTCAAGTTGAATGTGTTCTAAGAACACCCGCGTTGTCCTGAAATGTTTGCAAATAAACAAAATGGCGGTGTTCTGAAGACGTTTTTGAGAACACTCCCGGTGTCCTGAAATGTTCGTAGGGGGTGTCCTGAGGACGCTGTCCGTATTGTTCTTTGTCAAGTTGAATGTGTTCTAAGAACACCCGCGGTGTCCTGAAATGTTCGCAAATAAACAAAATGGGGGTGTTCTGAAGACGCTTGTAAGAACACTCACGGTGTCCGGGGAGTGTTCGTAGGGGGTGTCCTGAGGACGCTGTCCGTATTGTTCTCTGTCAAGTTGAATGTGTCCTAAGAACACTCGCGGTGTCCTGAAATGTTCGCAAATAAACAAGATGGTGGTGTTCTGAAGACGCTTCTAAGAACACTCCCGGTGTCCTGGAATGTTCGTAGGGGGTGTCCTGAGGACGCTGTCCGTATTGTTCTCTGTCAAGTTGAATGTGTTCTAAGAACACCCGCGGTGTCCTGAAATGTTCGCAAATAAACAAAATGGGGGTGTTCTGAAGATGCTTCTAAGAACACTCGCGGTGTCCGGGGAGTGTTCGTAGGGGGTGTCCTGAGGACGCTGTCCGTATTGTTCTCTGTCAAGTTGAATGTGTCCTAAGAACACTCGCGGTGTCCTGAAATGTTCGCAAATAAACAAAATGGGGGTGTTTCGAAGACGCTTCTAAGAACACTCGCGGTGTCCGGGGAGTGTTCGTAGGGGGTGTCCTGAGGACGCTGTGCGTATTGTTCTCTGTCAAGTTGAATGTGTCCTAAGAACACTCGCGGTGTCCTGAAATGTTCGCAAATAAACAAGCTGGTGGTGTTCTGAAGACGCTTCTAAGAACTCTTGCGGTGTCCGGGGAGTGTTCGTAGGGGGTGTCCTGAGGACGCTGTCTGTATTGTTCTCTGTCAAGTTGAATGTGTCCTAAAAACACTCACGGTGTCCTGAAATGTTCGCAAATAAACAAGATGGTGGTGTTCTGAAGAAGCTTCTAAGAACACTCCCGGTGTCCTGGAATGTTCGTAGGGGGTGTCCTGAGGACGCTGTCCGTATTGTTCTCTGTCAAGTTGAATGTGTCCTAAGAACACTTGCAGTGTCCTGAAATGTTCGCAAATAAACAAAATGGGGGTGTTCTGAAGACGTTTTTGAGAACACTCCCGGTGTCCTGGAATGTTCGTAGGGTGTGTCCTTAGGACGCTGTCCGTATTGTTCTCTGTCAAGTTGAATGTGTCCTAAGAACACTCGCTGTGTCCTGAAATGTAAGGGTCATCAGCATTCTGTATGGCCTGTGAGGCAGCTTGAGGAAGACGCTGTCCCACAGAGGTGGTCCTTGTGGTGACAGGATCAGAAACAGAGGATGAAGTAGAGGAAATCAACCTGCTACGTTCTTCACAAGGTACAACTCTGCGAATAGCCCCAGAGTGAAATGACCTCAGGAGTCGCTTCATAGTAGTGGTCCCAAAGCTGTACTTACCGTGCTTCCCGCGACTGAGTATCATTTTGCACTCATTGCAGGTAACACGGTTCGCACGAGCCTTAGGAACATTACCATGAATGGTAAATAACCGCCACACCCAAGACTCACGCCTAGTGCGGGTATTAGGGTTTTCCTCTACCTCATTCTCATCATCCTCTTCTTCCTCCTCCGCATCCTGACTCCTGTTCCCCTCTTCAGGCCCTTGGGGAGGTGGTAGTGGTGGAGGGGGTGGGGGTGGTGCTGAAGCAGGTGCAGCACCAAGTGGCATTTCAGCAGCCAAGGATGCCATCTCGATGATGGTGTAGTCTGCAGGTGGCAGCAAAAATCACTGTGTTCTGAAGAATAGCCAGATACACAATGGGAATAAGCTCTTGGGCGTGGTCTTTTATTGGGGTGCTTGTGCGCGGTTCGCGGACATGCGCACTGTCCGCGGACAGATTGAACACAAAAAAAGGATCGGAAAGTTTCAAAAGGTATATATAAACTAAAGATTGCTATGTGGGACTTGTGCCATGGTGAGATTTTATTGAAAAATATTATGGATTAACTGAAAATGTACATTTAAATTGTTCGGGGACACGAACAGTGTCCGCATTTCAGAACACACGATGAGCGTGGGCGCAGGACACCAAGTGCACGGAGATTGGTTAGCGCATGCGCATTGATGTCCTACGGACACTGTTCGGGTTCTGAAGTAATTAAAAGTGCGTCACACGTGAAACGAACATTTCAGGACACCGCCTGTGTTCTTAGAACAGTTTAAACTTGGTAGCGAACAGTAAGGACAGATATAGTGTTCTTCAGGACACGTGTAATTTAGTTTATATACGAACATTTCAGGACACCAATTGTGTTCTTAGAGCAGTTTAAATTGGGTAGCGAACACTACGAACAGGTATAGTGTTCTTCAGGACACTTCCATTTTCGTTTACGTACGAACACTTCAGGACACCAATAGCGTTCTTAGAGCAGTTTGAACTTGCTAGTGAACAGTACCGGACAGGTATAGTGTTCTTTAGGACACTTTAATTTTTGTTTGTTTACGAACAATTCAGGACACCTCGTGTGTTCTTAGTACAGTTTCATGTTGCTAGCGAACACTACGAACAGTTGTACTGTTGTTCAGGACACATCATTTTCGTTTATTTACGAACATTTCAGGACACCAATTGTGTTCTTAGGACAGTTTTAAGTTGATAGCGAACATTACGGACAGATATAGTGTTCTTTAGAACACTTTAATTTTTGTTTCTTTACGAACATTTCAGGACACCACGTGTGTTCTTAGAACAGTTTCAACTTGCTAGCGAACAGTACGAACAGGTGTGGTGTTCTTCAGGACACCTCCACTTTCGTTTATGTACGAACATTTCAGAACACTCGCACTGTCCACGGACACTTTTATTGTTTTTTAAAAAAAAACGGAAACTATTCACAATACAATATAAAAATTAAACTTTATTTAACATATATTAATAATTTATGACAGAGAAGGTGAGGCAGAAACAGAAACAAAAACAGGAGAATTTGGGGTTTCAACATGATTGGTATTAGGTGAAGAAGGGATGGAAATCTCATCAAAACGTTTTGGATTATGGAGAGGGTTTGGGGATAATTGACTGGGATATGGTGAGGAGGGACAAGTACATGTGGGGCAATGGTACGAGGTTTTTGGTTTGAAATGATTTTCTACAAACGTTTTTAAATTATTAAAATTAGCCAACAATACATCTATTTTTTCTTCTATATTGTGAAGACTGTTATCCATAACAGGGTTTTCTGAAGTTTTTTCTATTTTGGTATGCTCTGTACAAAAAAATAATATATATGTTAAATGTATATAAAAAAATAATAAATAAATGGTTTATATTATAAAGTGTTTACCATTAGTTTCACTATCTTGTGACATTTCTTCATGTGGGAAATTGTCCTCTAGCCATTCCAGAGACTAGACATTTCTGTGAGAAAAAAAAAAAAGATAATATATTTTTTAATCTAATACAGAAAGTTTATAAATATATGAGTAAAATGAAGTACACTTACTATTTCTGGTAAGATAAGTCCTATTTATTCAGTGGGTCTGGTCTTGTTCTCAGTTCTGTTGTGTCTGTGAGGTAATTATGTTGGAAGCCAATTTATCTTCTTGTGGTATATTCCATTTCAGAACATACTGTATTTAAATGAATGGTTAGTGTGTTACATATATGGGTTACATTTCTTATGTATTACTATATATAATGTGTTTGTGTGCTACTTTTTGAATTTGTTAAATGTTCCTATATTATGATATAACAATCAAACATACCCCACCACCCTCCCCCCCCCACAGTTTTTAGGTAGTGGTACTGTTCTCCGAACATGTCCGCGAACATTAAATAAGTTTGCGGACATCAAGTTCATAAGAAGAGATCTAGTCAGTTCCATATGACATGCATATAAACTCAAAGTCATTATTGTTAAGTTGTGCTACTAAAAACCTATGAAATTCAGTGAAAAAAACTTTGTTAAAGGGACGTTATGGTTAAGTTGCGCTACTAAAAACCTATGAAATTCAGTGAAAAAACTTTGTTAAAGGGACGTTATAGTTAAGTTGCGCTACTAAAAACCTATGAAATTCAGTGAAAAAAACTTTGTTAAAGGGACGTTATGGTTATCCCATAACATTCATCGCACTCAGCAACTGAATTACCAAGGACGGCTACGACCTTTCCTACATTGGAATCTGCCATGGCGCTTCTCTCCAGGACGGCACCCGTCCACGGGCGCCCGGAGACTACGATCCAGCGCACGAAGTGCTTCCGATCAGGTGATCAAACGCCGGCAACAGACGGCCAATCACTGGCAGACTCCCCGTGCAGCGTTGAGGGTCACATGACGTGGACCCACGTTTCCCTCGTGACTGTATCATGTGATTAATTCAACACAGTCAAAAGGACAAGGGAAACGCGGAACAGACGCTTCACAGCTGCTTTTCGGAGTGCTGCACGGCGTTTTTGGATTTCGCTTAGAATTCGGATTTCTTTGACCACGGAACGTTTCACGGATTGCTTTTGGTCTCTTCCTCAGGCTCAGGCGAACTTTGATCTTCAGACTTCAAGACCTTTGACTTTGCACAAACTTTGAACCTTGGATATTGAACCTTGGTTCTTGTTTTCTCGGCTTTCGACCCTGGACTGTTAAACGGATTGTTTACGGATTATCCACTGGCTACCTGACCTACAGGTGTATTCCATCAAGAGTGCCCACAAGGACCCTTCTCTTCCCCTAACCCTTTGAGGCATCCTGACCAACACATTTGGGTAAGCCCTTTTAGCTTCTTCCACCATATTGCATTGTGATCATTGTGACTGCCTGCCCTAATAATTTATTGCCTTGCAGCAGTCAGGGGTCCTTCTGGTGTTCCTGGTTCCAACTTGACGGCACTCCACACCTGTGGCCTCAAGAATTGCATTGGTAGTGATACTATTCTTACCAGTGTGGTACTTGGGGGCAGAGGTATCTTCATCTACACGACCATCAAGATCACAACAGACTGTGAAGCCTTTTGGTCGTCCAGATGGATACTTCTGCCGGGGACCCAGTGGCCGCTTTAATGCAAGCAGTCACAGCCTTTAGGACTGATATGGCCACAGCTACCACCGCTATTCACCATAGACTGGACGCCTTAAACAGCGTCCAACATCCTTTACCCGTTGATGCCGAATTTGGGGACGCTGCCCCCCAGAACCCTGCTCATCCCACAGGTCCTCCGGGCTCCCTCTCTGCCCTCTCCTGTGGTACTTCCTAGCCCCATTCCCCTGGCAGCCCCCCAAAAGGTTTCATGGAGACCCTAGGAAATATCGCACTTTCTTAACTCAGTGCAAACTCCATTTCTTGTGTCGACCCTTGGCATTTCCTGATTCCGTCACTAAGGCAGATTTCCTACTCTCGCATTTGTCAGGAGTGGCAGCCACTTGGGCAAACCCTTTTTTAGAAAGCGACCATCCTGCCCTATACAACTTCGACCTCTTGGTTAATGAAATGGCAAAAGTCTTCGACACCCGATATAGGGCACAATCCCAGGACTTGGAACTTTTGGACCTCACTCAGGGCAGACAGACGCTTATAGAGTACATAACCCGCTTTAAACAGTTGTCTGTGGAGACGTCTTGGCCTGAAAACAAAAAGGCGGTTGTATTCTATAGGGGTCTGAGTAACGCCTTGAAGGATGCCCTCTCAGTCGTCCCATCCCTTCCGGCTATCTATTCAGATCTGGTTGCTCTGGCTTTACAGGTGGATGCCCGAAGGACTGAGCGAAGGGCAGAAGCAGGATTTTCTGGTCATCACACTTCCCCTCAACTGATCAAACCCCAGAACCCATGCAAGTAGGCGGGATCTGTAGCCCCATTACTCATACTGAACGGGAACGTAGACGTACTGACAATGCTTGTTTCTACTGCGGTATCAGCGGCCATTACGTAAAAGAATGTCCTCGCCGACCTAAAAACAAAAATCCGGGTTTTCAGAAGGCTCGCCCCTGAGATCGGGGGTACGGGCGAGCATTCCACTAACCCCCTCTGATTTTGCTTTTGGTCCCATTAAACCAGTGGTTGTTCAGGCTATGCTGATCCCAGCCCGGGAACGCATGCATTCGGTTCACATTGTTATAGATTCAGGTGCCACTGGCTGTTTTATTGACATCACACTGGCTCAACAACTCAACCTACCATTGATCACCAAAGAACGTCCTGAACCAGTGCAGGCCGTAGACGGTACTTCCCTCGCTTCCGGCCCCATCAAGCAACAGACTGCTCCTTTGGAAGTCGTAATCCAAGGTACCCACAGAGAAACATTAACCTTTGATCTGATCACTACCCCTCAGTTTCGGATTATCCTCGGGATACCGTGGCTGAAACAACACAACCCTCTGATCAACTGGAGTACCGGACAAGTGTTTTTTGAATCCGAGGTCTGTCAGCATTTTTGCCTGGTAGAGTCAGAATCTTTGTCCAGTCCCGCAAGAGTACTAGGAGCCGTGGCTTCCCTAACTTTGGAAGACGGTACTCCCACAACCACTGCCAGTTTGGCTCATACTGTTGGGGCCGTCACAGCTGGGATACCCTCAGTATAGCAGTACTTCCATATGGTGTTTGATAAAGCCTCAGGAGAGGGCCTACCGCCTCACAGGCCTTATGACTGCCCCATCGACTTAATACCGGGAGCTCCGGTACTGAGGGGTCGCATATACTCACTGTCCCAATCAGAAGAACAGGCCCTGAAGGATTACATCCAACAGGCCTTACGGTTAGGTCACATCCGTTCCTCTTCTTCTCCAGCAGCAAGTGCCATTTTCTTTGTTCCGAAGAAAGAGGGTGATCTGCGCCCTTCCGTCGATTATTGGCGGCTAAATTCTATCACCATTAAGAACAGATACCCCATCCCGCTCATTTCCACATTGTTGGACAGATTGTCCCACACATCTATCTACACAAAACTAGACTTACGTGGGGCTTACAATCTGATCCGTATGCGAGAAGGGGATGAGTGGAAGACAGCATCCTGCTCCCGACAAGGACTGTATGAATATACGGTGATGCCCTTTGGGCTCTGCAACGCCCCAGCCACCTTCCAACATTTCATAAACGATTTGTTCAGTGATATCCTAGATGTATATGTAGTGGTCTATCTAGACGATATCCTGATCTTCTCCCCCACTCTGGAAGAGCATGTCATTCACGTCAGAGAAGTCCTGTCCCGCCTCAAAAAGAACGCACTATTTGCTAAACCTGAAAAATGTCTGTTTCACGCCACCGAAGTTGAGTTCTTAGGATTCCATATTACACCCGGGGGCCTCTCCATGAACCAATATAAGGTCCGCGCTATCACGGACTGGCCCGTCCCTGTTACACTCAAACAGCTGCAGTCTTTTCTTGGGTTTGCAAACTTTTACCAGCGTTTTATCGCTGGTTTCTCCTCCATTGTTGCGCCTTTGACTGCACTAACCAGCCCTCTGGTCCACTATCATTGGACACCGGAACATCAAACAGCGTTTGATACCTTGAAGGAGAGGTTCACAACTGCCCCTGTTCTTCAGCACCCTGATCCTGAACGCCCTTTTGTTTTGGAAGCAGACGCTTCATCGTTTGCATTAGGTGCAGTTCTCTCTCAAGCCTGCCCTACCACGGGTCGACAGCACCCGGTGGCTTTCCATTCACGGAAGTTCACTTCATCCGAAGTGCACTATACCGTGGCGGAGAAGGAATTATTGGCCATCAAAGACGCTATGCAGACATGGCGGCATCATCTTCTAGGGGCTAAACACCAAACCACCATTTATTCCGACCACAAGAACCTACAGGATTTGGCTTCCCTGAAATGCATGAATAGCCATCAAGTACGCTGGCATCTGTTTTTTGCTGCATACAATTTTGTAATAAAGCACCGACCCGGGGTGGTTCATGGTAAAGCAGATGCTCTGTCCCGCTCCCCAGGGGGGGAATCCCTTCCTTTGTTCCCAGATACCTTGCTAGGAGAAGGCCATGTTATCTGTGCCTGCACCCCCTCACCGTCCATGTTAACTACCATACGCCACTGGGTTGTTCACAATAATCATGCAGTCAGTGAATTGGATCTTATAGTTCAGGACGGCTTACCGTTTATACAAAGGAAACTATTCCTGCCCACAAGTGACACACGCACCCAGGCTCTGAACTGGTCGCATGACGCTGCGATCAATGGCCATCCGGGACAACGCCGTACCCTGGATCTATTGAAACGGTGGTGTTGGTGGCCATCAATGAGACGGGATGTAGAGAGTTACGTGAATACCTGCTCAGTTTGTGCCCAATGTAAATCCCGAAGGGGTCGTCCTCTAGGTCTACTTCAACCACTACCCATACCCCCAAGGCCATGGCACACGGTTTCGATGGACCTGATTACGGACTTACCTCGCGTACATGGGTACGACACCATTTGGGTGGTTGTGGACTCTTATACCAAGATGGCCCGTTTTGTGCCCTGCACAGGGATTCCCACAGCACCAACACTGGCTCAATTGTTTTTCAAATCCATCTTCTGTCTCTTTGGCCTGCCACAGGTTATAGTGTCTGACCGGGGTACCCAGTTCACTTCTCGTTTTTGGCGGGCTCTGACCAAGTTGCTGGGCATTGATGTGCATTTCTCCTCCGCTTACCACCCTGAGAGTGATGGTCAGACAGAAAGGGTGAACCAATCCCTAGAACAGTATTTGCAATGCCTTACCCTCCAATATCAGGACACATGGCTGAATCTCTTGCACTTGGCAGAATTCGCCTATAACAACACTCTACACTCTTCAACAGGCTTCTCTCCTTTCTATTCCCTTTATGGCCAACATCCTCGTACCCTTCCTTTCCCAGATTTCACACCTACAGCCACCCCTGCTGCCAATGCCTGTGCTCGCGATCTAGTCACTGTTCACGCCCAAACCCTTGTCCATTTGCGGGAATCTCAAGTCTCCATGAAGAAAGCGGCCGATAAGAAATGGTTGGTTGCTCCGGAGTATCAGGTGGGGGATCGGGTGTGGTTGTCTTCCCGGCATTTACACATTCCTGGTTCCCGTAAGCTGCTCCCTCGCTTTGTCGGTCCGTACCGGATCTCCAAAGTCATTAACTCTGTGGCTTTTCGCCTCTCCGTTCCCGCCTCATGGCGGATCCACCCAGTGTTTCACTGTTCTCTGCTCAAGCCCTGCCCTGCTCCTACCCGTATCATTACACCACCTGCTCCCATCTCAGTGTCATCCCCTGACGTATTTGAGGTCAGTGCCATCTTGGGTTCCCGTTTCTGTAGGGGTCAGTTTCAGTACCTGGTGGACTGGTTGGAGTATGGTCCTGAGGATCGCTCTTGGGTTTCCTCTCGGGATGTACGGGCCCCGCTTTTGGTTGCTCGTTTTCATCGGGACCATCCTTCCAGCCCACAGGGTCATGGGCCGTTGGGGGGGGACTCTGTCACGCCTCCTCCCTGTCACACCATTGCTAGACAATCTTCCAGATTCACGTCCACCATCCGTAACCATGCACGCTTCATACGGCGTGTATCCCATAACATTCATCGCACTCAGCAACTGAATTACCAAGGACGGCTACGACCTTTCCCACATTGGAATATGCCATGCCGCTTCTCTCCAGGACGGCACCCGTCCACTGGCACCCGGAGACTACGATCCAGCGCACAAAGTGCTTCCAATCAGGTGATCAAACGCCGGCAACAGACGGCCAATCGCTGGCAGACTCCCCGTGCAGCGTCGAGGGTCACATGACGTGGACCCACGTTTCCCTCGTAACTGTATCATGTGATTAATTCAACACAGTCAAAAGGACAAGGGAAACGTGGAACAGACGCTTCACAGCTGCTTTTCGGAGTGCTGCACATCGTTTTTGGATTTCGCTTAGAATTCGGATTTCTTTGACCACGGAAAGTTTCACGGATTGCTTTTGGTCTCTTCCTCAGGCTCAGGCGAACTTTGATCTTCAGACTTCAAGACCTTTGACTTTGCACAAACTTTGAACTTTGGATATTGAACCTTGGTTCTTGTTTTCTTGGCTTTCGACCCTGGACTGTTAAACGGATTGTTTACGGATTATCCACTGGCTACCTGACCTACAGGTGTATTCCATCAAGAGTGCCCACAAGGACCCTTCTATTCCCCTAACCCTTTGAGGCATCCTGACCAACACATGTGGGTAAGCCCTTTTAGCTTCTTCCACCATATTGCATTGTGATCATTGTGACTGTTTGCCCTAATAATTTATTGCCTTGCAGCAGTCAGGGGTCCTTCCGGTGTTCCTGGTTCCAACTTGACGGCACTCCACACCTGTGGCCTCAAGAATTGCATTGGTAGTGATACTATTCTTACCAGTGTGGTACTTGGGGGCGGAGGTCTCTTCATCTACACGACCATCAAGATCACAACAATAGCAGCTTTGAAACAGAGCAATCATTTATTTGCATGAAACTAATCAGTTAAGTTATGAATTGTTTCTGCTACTACTTGTGCTTTTTTTCTAACTTCACTTTCCCTGTATATACCCATATTGGTATGTGTTCTTGTGTCTTTGTGTTTTGAATATAGTAATGCAATTATGTAATACATGGGTTTTATTAGCTACTTATTACATATTTCACAGTACACAAAAATCTATTAAGAAAACAATTATCATTTCATTATTCAACATATTAACATTACGAATATCATACCTTCATCTTGTACGCTGCACACAATGTTATGTTTCTGTATGAGTAGCTTAGTATACTAGATAGAACCCCATAATAGGATGCTATTTATATCAATTCATCGTTCAATGCACTTATTAGGGTATATTTCTTGAAATGATTCTTGACACTTTTTTCGCAACATAATAAGAATCCCTTCTACACATATTTCATGAGAAGTACATACACATGTGATGTCATCAGTGATGTCATCAATGAGATTTGTGATGTCATCTTTGATGTCCTGGGTGTTAGTCTTAGCAGTGCACGGTGGTGGCGTGAGTTATGGTTGTTTAGCTTACCATAACTGGCGAATTTCAAGGGTTTTTCGGTTTTACTTGGAACCATAACGTCCCTTTAACAAAGTTTTTTCACTGAATATATATATATATATGTATATGTAGATATGTTTTGTTGCGCATGTATTTTGATAGCTGTCACTAAATGCAGCAATGACTGGGGGAGCTACTCGTGGCTCCCACATGGGATAACCACAGTTATAATAAAATACATAAGGATATGTCGGGTTTTTTAACACACAATGTTAGGATCAATTAAAGGCCTTTGATCCATATTTACAGTATGTGTCTTTATTGTCTATTTTTATAAATGAAAAGTTGGCCCAGAAAAGGACCGATTTGGGGGATAAGGAAAAAAAGAGGTAGGAACTGGGAAGGGAAAAACACTAGGATTGATACATACAACAAAAGGTTAAAAAAAGAACATTTATTTTGTTTCATTTTATATTTTGTACATTTGTGTTTTATTTTCTAAACAATGGTGTAAAAAAGTGGATACTTACAAATATATCTAGCGTTGGCAATTGGCCATATGATCTGAAAGAGCCTTGCCCTAAGCATCTGGGGTGTCACCTTACACCTCGATCAAGCTGTGATATTTTTGCATATCACAATAAAATTCGAAAGATTGGTGCAGGCGGATGGACTGAGGTTGGAAGTTAGTTGGTGCAAAATAGCTGTCAATCGAATAGGAAGTCTGTGGCACAGATGACAAATACTGCTGTGCTGATCTTGCTCTATGTGCTTTGACCTTATGTTTCACATGAGCCTTCCTAGAGGATTTATCCACTTCATCCCAATGAACATGGACAAGATGTTGAATTAATGTGGATGTCCCCAAACTTTGCGATGGCTTGTGTGAAGGTCCCCTGTGCAAAACCTTACCGCAGAAATTACACATTACCCCCTCGATCTCCTTTTTGCTGTGTTGATCCTTTATGTCAAAATATTGCCAAGTATCAGCTATGTTTTTTTTTGTGTACATTGCTTCTTCCGTGGTGGAAAAGCTGAAGCTACCCACACCACCTCATCATCACTGCTGATCGTAGTCATTTTGAAATGCAGGACCGTTGAGAAAAAATAAAAACTGTAAAAATACGACAAAAGGGACTCTGCCACTTAATATCAAAAAAGTAAAAAATAACAAGCTAAAATAACAAAAACTGGCAAACTACAAAGCACAACACAAACAACAAGGGTATAGGAAGAAGAAAGGTAAAAAAGGAATACATAAATCGAGTTACTGCTTCTAAAAGTTCCTGAAGGCTCCCAACGAAGTACACCCACTAAGAGGCAAAAAAGCAATGACAGAAAAATAGGAAAAGGTGTTTGGGAGAGGGATGCAACCGCGGTTATGCAATATAGCGAACCAGAATGTGTTTTCCGTATGCCCAAGTGCAATTACGTGTTTGCGCCTATATTATTGACCAATCACATGGCCCAATGAGGAGTCGCATCTGCACATGTCAGGAGTCACGTCAATGGAATGCCCAATCACTTTGAAAGCTGCCTTGCTGCGGCTACGTAGCTTTGTACCTGTTTTTAACAGCCAATTGGATCATGGGCTGTGGTACCCTTCTAGCCACGTCAACGAATGAGGGAATGACACAGTGCATTGACGTAACTGCGCCCATACCGGTTGATGAAATCTGCATGTGCAAAATGACCCAATAGGACGTCAAGCTTCTTCAACGTGGAAATGCATCTTCGCGCCTGGTGCGCCAGACCAATCATATCATGTGCTGCGGCTCTGCGCATACATGTGACACCTATCCACATCAACAAACAGTCTAATTACACATTGCGATGTATTGATGCAGCTATGCCCGTGTCGTTTGATTAAATCTGTGCATGCAAAATGACCAAACAGGACATCATGCTTCTTCAGCATGGCTATGCATCTGCACGCCTGATGCGTCAGCCAGTCATATCACGTGACTCCTACCTGTGTCAACTAACAGTCCAATGACACATTGCAATGTATTGACACAGCTACACCCATGCTGTGTGAGGACATCTGCATGTGTGAAAGTGCCCAATCAGGGAGCACAGCAATGTGTAGCCACGAATAATCAACCCACCCACAACAAAATCAGTTTATATTGATCATTGCTATCAGTGGTTGTTAGGGAAAGGCTAACCAAGTAAGTACAAGAACTTTGGCACTGTAACCCTTTAATTATTCTTCGTTTTTACCCACTTTTCACCTAATACTCTTTTCCCTTGTCTTGTGATTTGTTCAGATTGTCTATTTTTTGTTTTACTTTTCTTTCTTCTTTTTTTTAATGTTTCATTTTTGTCGCATTGTCTTTTTAGTGTTGTCATTTTTGATTATTGTACATTTTCCTTCCCAGTTGGACATTCCAACATGTCCAACCAAGTTAGCAGCAGCAGCAATGACGAGGTTACCTGTGTCCCCAATCCGTCTCCACACATGAAGAAAGCAACTGGAATGAAGACCACCACAGACAGTTGGCAATACTTCAAGGTGAAAGAACGCTGTTCTAAAAAAGTGGCAGAGTACATACTAGGAACATTGTGCAAGAAAACACTAAGATGTGGCCCTTCTAATGATTTGTGACAAAGCCTGGGAACATCAGTCATGATAAATCATCTGGTGCAAGTTCACTGGGATGTGGATGATGCGTAGCGGAAATTGCACAAGCACCACAAATATAAATGCATGGGGCTCATGCATTACATGCGCAGAAATCAGCACCACCTCCAGCACCTGTGGGACATCACTGACACAGAATGAACCCTTAACTTCTGCAGCAGGGTCAACTGCACTTGTTTCAATTTTACCGGCTCCCAATATCTCAGTTATGAGAATCATGTGTGAAATATGCCACCAATGGGTAGCTGTGGGAGATGCCACAATTAAGGAATGGGAGAAGGTAATATCTAAACAACAAATCAACTGTCATCTTTATTTTTTGTGTAAATGGCAATTTCCCCCCCCCTTTTTTCAGAGATTGATTTGAAAAAATTAAAAACATTAAAAATAAATAAATACCCCAAAAATGTATGTTCCTTTTTATTTGAATTCCCTTTGTTATATGTTTCTTCCTTATGTGTTTGCCTTCACTGTTCCAGCTCCTTCTTTCCTTCCTACAAAACTGATTTTTAAGGGCCATCCTTTAAGTCACATTGGTAGATGAAATTGAACACAGACTACAAAAATATATTGCAATATCTATTGTCATTTATTTTATGCAGTGTGAGTGTATACATTCCCCCAACATGTTTTCTTGTAACCATGGCTACAATGTTAAGCCAGAGTCTTGAAACAGCTACTGCACTGCAGCACTCTATTTGAAATAACATCTGAAATGCTAGAGAGGTCCACAAAGGAGGCTTTTTCTGAATTGTCTACAGATGTGCTGCTCCCATCTCCAGCACTCCCACTATTTTTTAAATATGGGTTGGTCTTTTAAGAGAGTTAAATGTACAATATCTGGTGCAAGTCCACTGGGAAGATGAGAATAATGCAGCTACAAGAAAATAAAAAATAAAAAAGACTAAAATGAACTTGCAAAACACCATCCACTATATTACCTCACAAAACACTCAAAACAGCAAAGAGTACTGCATAGCTAAAAGTGCATTAAAATTACAACAAATAACATCAAATAATCCTTCAACCTCACTAACTTGAATACAAAAATGAAATGCCTGCATATAAATGCCATTGATTGACAAATCTAATGTTGTATGTCCATGTTAGCAAAGTTACAAAAATGATAAAAAAAATACTTGCCACACAATCAGACTAGATGAAAACAATTATAATGAACACCATATGATAGCAGTGGTTAACACACACAACACTGCAAATAAACCTTCAAATATGTAAACATTTGTTAACACTTACTTTCACATCAGCCACATTATTGTCATGTGCACAGTAAGAGTTCTGGAATCAAAGGGATAATACTGGCAAGGTGTGTCAGACAAGACGCTGCTTTTGTGGGAACTTCTGCAGCTACACATGTTCGGGGTGCACTCATGGCATAAGGGATGAGGGAACACACCAAACAGCTTGCTCCTGATGGCTCCTTCCCCACTCTGCTCATATGCTGACACCACATGTTGCTATTAACATGAACAGATTCATCTGCCTTCTTGTTCATGGACTCTGCATACTTGCATACTTGCTCATGGACTCTGGGTTTTCTAACACACTTCTTTTAAGTCTTTTCATTTGCGTAGCTACTACAGGGAATTCTTGGGTTACCATTTCATCTGTTATCATGATAGGAATTATATTGCTAAATACTGGTCTGGCTACATTATAAAGAACTCATTCTCTCAGTGCCAAAAGGATAACAAAGTAAAGGATGCAAAATGTAAAATATGTTGCGGTAAGCATTATAGCTAGGAGTGTTATTTCATCTAAGAGCTCAAAGCAAATATCTAATATGACTGAATAACCCCATCCTTCTCACCCAAGGGAAATGGGCAGGGCACTGTATGAGACAGGTGGCTGGTCAGGGACGGGGGTCATGGCGACATTACCCTATCAGAAATGGTGCTAATTTGTCATCAGTGTCTGTGGCAGTGTTTCCAAGTGACACCTTGTCTTTGTTGTTGGTATGGGCGGCACATTTACCGACCGTGGCTACAGAAGGCTGGGATAGCGCAAAAAAGAGCTTCTCTAACAATGCTGTATGTTGCACTGGGGACCCGTCCGCCTTCCTGAAGCCCCTCCTCTCCCATTGTGAAACACCAGCATGCACTGTTGTATTGAGGTATGCCGAGTCTGAATAAATGGTCACGTGGCACCCCTGTGATGATTGCAGTGTTTTGATGAGTGCATTGAGTTGTGCTGCCTGTGCTATTAATGCATTGGTAGTCTTTTCAAAATGAATTTCTCATATTCACCGTCAACTAGGCGCACTACTGCTGTGCCCGTATGCATGAGGCCCATATCCTGGTCAACTGTCGCTGATTCATCAACAAAGAGAACCCCCCCGCCCCCCCGTGTGGTCTTCCTTTTGCTTTGGGAATATCATCCCCCTCCCCTTCGTATGTTAAATAGTTGTGTCTGGCCAAATCCTCATCACACATTTCTTTAATGAATGTTGGAGGGTTATTTTGCATCGTATAATGTGTATGTTTGGGCTGGACAGAATGATTTTGTATGCAGATGCTCTTTGGGTAGTCAGGGTAGATTTTGACCTTTCTAGAATGGCAAAGATGGCATGTTCCATGTAGAGCATGATCGAAGAGCCTCTTCAATTGTGGAACTTCTTTCTATGGCAAATGCCGCAGCTGCCAGAGCCTGTTCGAAAGCGAATTTCACCTGCATCACTGAGTCAAATGTGCCACTGTAATAGGCCAGTGTCTTGTGGTCCATTGTGCTTTTGTGTTTCAACACAGCAGTCATAAGCTGGCCGTGAGAATGTAAAAATAAGTAAAATTCCTGTGGGTAGTCTGGTGTTGCCAACACGGGTGCAGTCGAAATAACTTTTTTAAGTCCATACAAATGTTGCAACATCTCTTTAGCCCATGCAATTTTGTTGTTAGTCTGTTGTGCTTCTTTGAGGCCCTGTAAGAGTGGCCTTGCATATGCTGCCTAATCAATATTCCATGACCCGCAGTATTTGCACATCCCCAGGAACATTTGCATTTCTTTCACTGTCGTGGGCTGGGGAGTGGGGCGCACAGAGGCAGTGCATTCAGGTATTATTCACTTGTCATGTGCTGACATAAACTGTCCTAAGTATAACACCTGTTTTAGAAAGTCTTGCAGTTTTTCCTTGTCAACCTTGTACCCTTTCCAAGTCAAAAGCTGCTGCAGTGTGATCAGTGATCTAGTCTCGCCTGCATTGTTGCTCAGTGTTCACGTACTGGATGATCAAGCTGGACTCTTCAATGTTCCCTAAATCTGCATGTAGTATTCTGTTGAACATACTGGGGCTCTCACAGAACCACTGAGGTAATCTTGTGTGTTCGAATAGCATTCCCCCATGAGTAAAGACGGTGAGGTACTGTGAATCTGGGTGCAAAGGTATAGAGAAGACTGCGTTTTTGTGGTCAGTCACCAAAAAATGTGTTGCCTCCATGGAGATTCTACACAAATTCATCACAGGTTTAGGAACCACAGGATATTCTTGCTGTACAATGTCATTTAGGGGGCATAAATCCTGAATCATTCTCCAATTGCCCCCATTGCCTTTTTTACAACATAGAGTGCTATATTGTATTGGGAGGTAGAGGGCACAATTATCCCCTGGTTTAATAGTGCACTCATGGTGTTGTTTACTCCCTCCTCTCCCTCCCTGGAAAGTGTTTATTGCTTCACTTGGGGTAGTACTGCTCCTGGTTTCAGTGTAATGTGTACTGGGGTCACTCCATGTAAGAGCCCTTTGTCATGTTTTTTTTTTAGCCATAGTCTCTCGGGCACTTGCTCTAAGTCTGCCTTGATAAACTGGGGTGGGGCCATAAGGGCCATCGTAGGACACTGAACTTTTAGGTACTGCACCATTATCTCACAGGGTATGGATTTTGCTAGCACAATCTCTCCATCATCTCCATCATCTGGCATCATCTTGCCTGTCTTCAAACAATTCTGCATCAGTCACCTCCTTCAGGGGTTTTGTCGGGTCAATGCAAAGTACTGTGCGCCACTCAGTCCCTATCACAACAATCCTCTTAGCTGAAACCACTAATCCTTGTAAATCTAGGGACAGTATTGTGCCTATCGCCATTTCTGGGGACACAACAGGACAAAAAATAAAGTATGTGGGCACTCGCCAGCACCCTCTGCCAATCTGAGGCACTGCCTCCACAAGCACAGTGATTCCATATACAAACATGTCCGGATCTATGGAGATACCATGGACCACCACCTCTCCTCCCGTTGCATGGATAATTAACATTGCTCTGATGGCAATCATCCCTGCCATTGCACAAAGTATGCCACTGTCTGAATGATATTGTCATGTTGAGCTTGCTGAGCAGATCCCTGCCCAATAAGTTTGCTGTTGAACTTTCTTAATATATTGGGGGGGCTGCATCACCTTGCCCCCTATTTTTATATCAACCTCCATAGTGTATAGAACCATGGAGAAAGCCCCAGAGAATCCTTGTATGTCAAAAGTGTGGCCCGATAGCAGGAAGTCTCCCTCACTGATGCATGATTTTGCGGCACCTGCGTCGACCATAACATTGAAATATTTGTTTCCTATCTCTGCGCCCACCAAGGGTTCTTCATCAGGGTGAACTGGCATAGACAGTACTGGCCATTTAAGCGCTTTCTGTGGGGTGTCCTAATCTGGCTAGGTGTTCGACCCTGGGAACGTGAAAGGGTTGTTTCCTATCACGCTCACTCCTCAGTATGGCACTATAGTGCCATTGGGCACTTTGTTACTTGTGTGCATGTTTCCATTTCTGTGCTGGGGCCTTACTTGTTGGTACTGCTGCTGTGGGTGCTGCTGCTGTGTGTACTGTTGCTGAAGATACACACCTGGATGCTGGGGCAGGAGCTGTGTGTACGCTTAGTGTATTTCATAGGGTATGGAGATCATTCTTGGTGTCAGCATCTGCTGTGTGCTCTGGGGTGGCGGTTGATAGGTGTTGTATGTGTTATACACAGGCCCTGGCCTGCTCCTAAATTCTCTCAGAAAATGCCATCAGTTCCTGCAGTTCCAGCAGTTTGAGGACCCATGCTCTGTCCCCTCAGTCCCATAACTCCTTGCCGCCCTCCTTGCCCCCCTGAATCCACCACTCCCATGCGGCTGACCTCCTTGCTGCCGCTCCTGGGTCGGGTACTGCTGTCCGCCTCCCCACTGCCCTTGTCCTCTATCTGGCTAAAACACAGTTATTCGAACATCTGCAGATCCCTGCATGTTTCGTGTCCCTTCTGTCTGTGCTGGAGTGGACACCACCCCTTCTACAGCTATCTTTGCCAGCTTCCTCTGTACCAATTTCGCTTCATTTGCCTGTAGCTGCTGAGTAGTTTCCCTTTCTCGTTCCCTCATTTGTTTGCAGTGGTGTACTATTATACTCTGGATTTACGGCCACCCTTCCGCTTCACTGCCCACTATCTTGTCTAGAACCTTCTGCACTTCTTTTGGAAATCCCATTTAGATGACAAGATAGAAAAAGGGAATTGATCAGTCCTAATTATCCCCCGTCTCCGCTCTCCACATCTCCTGAACCTTAATAATGTACTGCGCGTGATCTTCGGCCTCACCCATAGTGTTTTGCATAACAAACTGTAAGTCGGGGGGTGTCAGGGTATGTGTGCCAAAACGCGCCCCCCACTCCTGTGCTCTGATGTTGTTGAACAGTGCACCATCATTTGCATCGTCATCCAACCTGACTCTGGGGTGCCCTGCCTTAATCCATATTTCCCTAGCCTGCTCCCCCACCATTGCCACTAAAAAAGTTTCATGTCACCCATCCCACCTGCAGTTTATATCTCAAATGTGTATATCCACTTTGCCAACCCTGCTGTTAACAGCGGGAACACCTTGATCAAATTGTTCTTGTCCATCTGTGCCCAGGGCACATACTGTGCTCTACCCACACCTTTGTGTATCAGAGGCATTTGGAAGGCCACCTTCCTCCATTCTTTTCTTCCTGCACTTCCCTTTTTCCTTGCTACTGCCGTGCTGTCTAATCTGAATAGGATATCCCCGCTCTCCTTTTGTCTAGGCTGTCCCCTTTTGCTCACTCTGTGCTGTTCGCAGCCATTCTAGCTCTGCTCTCGCTGACTCTATTGCTTCTTCTAACTCGTTCTGTCCTCTGCACTCTTGCGGTGGAGCTGTTGCTAAAATGGGGATATATGAAGGCAATGGGACTGTTGCCCGGGTGGACACATAAGTTAGGTTAATGTACCGCGTCACTGGAAGTGCTGCATATGTATATAACGCCTTGTATTCTGGTCGAGTCCTCCATGTCCTCAATCATCTTCCATAAATCTAAAATGTCCTTTCTCTTACGCAACTGTTTGCCCTTAGATTTCACTGCTAAGAACGTAGTCATGTGCTATAGTACTTGGGTGCCTTCTTCTGGCCAAGAACTTGGCATCCCCCCTGTTGTTTCTGTCACCCAGTGTCTGTGATTGTTCTCGATCTTCTCCCCATACAAGGGCAGGTAAAGGTGTCTCTCCTCCCATTGCATCGATGTATGCGCTGTAAGGCATCGCTAATCGCGCATAGCGCACACTGCAAAAATCATAACCCAAAAAATCAAACCATTCCTCCTTCCTGTCAGCCCTCGCTATGTCCACACCCCCTCACCACACCCACTCTCACACTCTACAAACACACCTTGCACAATACAAAACACAAAAGCAATACTCTAAAATAACAAGCTAAAATAATAACCCCTACTATTCCTTAGCCCACTAATTATGCAGGGCTCCTATTTATTTCCTCTTCTTGCATTACACAATAAAAGTGGTACCAACATCTCCCCTCACTCGGGGAGGCTCCCTACACTTCTCTTTTCTTCTTCTGTAATATATTCCTTAAAAATGCAATAATACTAAAAAACACAAAAACACACCAAGACTATACAGCCAAACTCATTCTCCATGTGCTCACAACCCACACTATTTCCCAAATACTCTTCCCCTACCTGTTATCCCTTGTAAATGTATACTCACATAAGCATGTTCAACCAAACTCCTCCGTCGCAGGGTTCCAACAACGGCTGCACTCTCTCTGGAGCTGCACCATGCTTCAAAGAACAGACAGGAATGCTGCAAAGATGGCTCTGTAAACCTCTGTGACGTACACACTTTTTGGGACCGGTTGCTGCAGGTGGGCACAGCCCCTCGGGAGTAGCGGCCTGGAAGCCTCTGTCATTGCGGGGGTCGCTGGGATCACGGTGGGTCATCAAATGAAGGTCTGCCACTGCACACTCACTCCAGAAAAAAACAGAAAAAATACAGCCTGCTAGGGAAAAAGGCCTAATAAGACACTCTTGCAAGGATAACAAGTATTTATTTCTACAAAAATAAGAATGCATCAGCAATGAACTCTGCTGGCACGGAATGTTCTGAGGTCTGTTGGCATGTGCAGAATGTTATAAGCACAAAAAGCATCACTAATGATGTCATACTATACAGAACAATTCTACAATATGGATTGGCAGAGGCCTATAGGTGTAGGACCTGCTTCATATGGGATGTCAGGCCATTGGTCCATCTTCATCTGTTCATCTCTATTCACGCGGGTGCTGCTGGCTTGTCATCCGCGGTGAGCTGTCCTAACAATGAATTTGCTACTCTAACACACAATGTTATTCTTACAATTGTAACAACGCACCCGGCAGATAATGGAAAGGATTTGGGGGAGAACCAAGGTCACACTAACCCACACACACTTCACACGTTCCATGAAAGATCTGCAACTCTCAAGGTCATCCACCTTAGTTTTGAGCTATAATTCCGATGCCCCCTGCACCTCGCTGCACAAATCACATAACCCATTCCTGAAGTTGCGATAGCCTTGCCTTCTGATCTTAGTGATCGATCGAGGGCAGTACAAGTTTCATGGTCCATGGTCTGTGTTGGTATGGCACTGTGGTATGTTGGGGGTCATGGGATTAAAGCATGGCATCGCTGTATTTCTCCTGTGGAAATCGTTGGGGGCAGGAAGGCCTTGCTATCAGCTTTGTGGGACAGTACTGCCAAGAGACCCTCTGCTCCCTTCTCATGACCGTGCAGGGTGCATTCTTCCCAGAGCGCTAGGGCCTGTACCTCTCCGAACAATGGACGAGGTTGTGGATTTCTGAGACTTGGGCAGGATGGAGGTGATGTTCACGCTCATGAAAGGGGCCTAATACTAATACACAAAGTGATGTTCACTGTGTTTGGGCCTAACCTCTAAGATGGCTGCTGCTTGCCAAGACGGCTTTCACATCCGCATCTATAACATATAGCTTATAATGCATGCAGTAACGTGATAGCGCACTCCCCTTAATTTGCACTCCGCTGTTCCCTGGATGACCTCTATTAGCGTCTAGTTCTTGTTCGGTATCGCCTAGGGGTGTGGGTCGACCCCCTCTCCTTCCCAACAATAACAATGCACTTATTTAACATCTTATTGAATAATTAACTGTAATAATGTTCTTCCTGTAATATATGACTGCTTTTGTATATTTTACATGATGGATATTTTCAAAATAAAGTAATGCATCACAAACAAATGCTTTGGTGATTCTCATTTGAACATACGTGTCTATGCACTATGATATATTTTCTTTGTTTTCACCGTAGGTGTTTCCTCCGGGGTCTCCCTAGCATCGTAGCTCATAAAATGCTCACAGCCTCAGTGAAATATGAGGTTATAAAGCAAGACTGTTAGTATAATAAAGTGTTGCAATAATCAGAATGTAACCATTCAGTATATTGGACTTGGGAAGTGCCGGAAAAGTGATGCTAATAGTGCAGAGCAGGTTGAATGTCAGAGAGGGCAAAAGAGGTGGAGGGAGGTAAGATCTCGAAATAGAGTGTGCACCTTACTTTTGGATGCAATTGTTCTACAGAAAAGACAAGGGGCCTCATTACGACCCAGGCGGTAAGTTACCGCCTGGGCCGTGACTTTACCACCATGGCGTAAACTACGTTTACGCCATGGTGGTTGGCGGATTTACCGCCCCATTCCAACCTTGGCGGGGCGGTAAATCCCCATTTTCCCATTTACCCTTCCTCATTCCCATTTTGCCCCATAGGGCATAATGGGAGTGGGGAAGGCGTTAATTACGCCACCGTAAATTACAGTGGCGTAATTAACTCCATGGTCCCTTAGCGCCATGGAATTTAACACCTGCTAAAAGCAGGTGTTAAAACCTCCATGGCGCTAAGGGACCTCGTACTCAGGCGGTAAGGGTCGGCGCTGTTTACGCCGCCGTAAAACCCTTACCGCCTGAGTCGTAATGAGGCCCAAGGACTAAATGTGCATGAATATTTTGAAAAAAACATCTCAAGATGATTTTTTGCAGGAATTAGACGGTTACTACTTCGGCCTTTCATCCAAGATCACTTAACAAATCGATGCAGGGGTTTCAAAAAGAGTAAAGAAGTACATAACTTATCAATCATTGTCTTGAAATTTCAAATAGTGGGGTGTTGAGTTAGGCATCCCCTGTGAAATTTCCAAAAATGCATCCAGCCTTAATGAAGGGCAATTTTGTTAATGCTCTTGATGGGCCCTGTGCCAATTTCCTAAACCCATTCAGACCTAGTTTTAAATTGACAAAGCACGTCCGTGTTCCTGGGCACAAGTTTCAGAGGAAGGAATTTATTTGTATTTATTTCCAGTCTTATTGGAATAACTGCTATTTGAGGTGACCTACTTTGTATCGCTGCTCTGATTCACTGATCCCTTCCTGCATTGCAGATGGAAGCTTCTGCATCCCCGGGATAATCACTTTAGCTCATCCTGTCTTGGAAGGGGAGCCTTTGTATCCCTGTAGCAGCCTGAGCGATGGGAGATTCTGTACCTATGTGCTAATTCAAGAGGTCTACACGGTTTTAACAGGTTCTCTGCCTCTAGATAAAAGGTGTTGTTATTAGCCAATGTAATGGTAGCCAATTTATAGATCTCACATTGGTCAAAGGCTGAGTTGGAGTTAATGAGCTTAAACATGTGAATTCTAGGCTAAATAAAAATGTGGTTGGCAAGTTCTGAACTCGGCCAACCATCTCATAGGCTTAATTAGCACAAATAATGATTTATGCATTTGACTGTTTCTATTTCTCCTGAGTGAATACTCAGACGCCCATCCTTCCTACAGGTAAAGGTCTTAGACTCTGGAAAGAATGCCAGATGTCCCTTTACTACTCATTGCAGATTCTCCATTTCTACATGTATTGTATTGTGCTAAACTTATAAAGTGCAAACTAAGGCTCGAGAGCATCTAGGTGATGAAAAAAGGACAGGCAGTCCAGAGAAGAACTTCCACTATACAAAATATTTAAAAGAGATACGTTTTCAATGCTCTGCGAATTGGAGAAAGTCTCCAGTATCACGTAGTGAAATCGGAAGTTCGTTCCACTGGGTAGGGGCAAGAACCAAAAAAAAAACGGCAACACAAATGGACCTTCTGGTAACGTGGTACTCTCAGTTGAATTTGGGAAGAGGAGCAGAGACACCTAGGAGGTTGGTAAGGTACCAGCTTACTTTTCAAATAAATTGCCCCAGTGTTGTGAGGGGAACGATGAGTGACACACAGGGCCTTAAACTCCACTCTGGTATTTACAGGCAACCAGTGAAGCTGCCTCAACATGCTTACAGAAGGGGCACGTATTGGGGTGTCTAAAACCAACCTGGCTGCCGTATTTTGCAGTTCTTGTAGCAGCTGAAACAGATATTGTGGTTGACCCAAATAGACCCTGTAACAATAATCCAGAGATCCAATTATTGCCGCGGTAACCACTGCAATACAGAATTCTGTAGGAAGAAAGTGAAGAATCTTCTGCAACACTTTGAGTTTAATAAAACCGGAGTTACAGACTGCAGAAATCTAGGCTTCACAAGAGCTCCAAAGGAAGAAGCTTAGCAGTGAGACTTTTAACAGAGGCACTAGGTGTGGGACAAGAGCCCAGAGAGTTAGGCCACAATTCTTGGCTACAAGTGGCGTGAGCCGTCTGGGGACCAGACACCAGCAATTCGTTTTTTTCATGAGTCTTAGCCATTTGGATGCCATCCAACTATCATGAACCCATCCTTCCAAGGGTCAAAAGTTTCTCCATCTGTATTTATCCACAGCAAACCACCTTTGCTGCTGTTGTTATATATCAAGAGATGACGCCTCAGAACTTTCCTTAATACAGGTGGTATGCTGTCTGTCCTTGGTCTAAGAAACAAAATAGGTTGCTCCTCTGAGTGACATGTTTTATATGACTGGGTGAGTGAATCCCAAAATACATGCTCCCTATAAGTGACAGAATGCCTTTCATGTGTTTTTATTGATTCTTGATCCATGCTTTTTTAATCTCTTCATTTTATTGCAAGTGAGGTTCATTAATACCCTGTCACACCTGGAAGAGATACATTTTGAGACTGGCCTATGTTATCCATGTATAGGATGGGGGTACATTGTGGGGGCATTTGGCCTGTCTCTGACTACGGTTTATTGAATAGGGTGATGTAGAAGCTCAGCTTGGGTCACTAACCTTACAGCAACTCTCCCATTATTCCTGCAGGTGATCCATTTCTTTGTCTCTGGCAAATTCCCAACACCCATCCTTCCCACATAAAACTAGCTAATTGTCTTGGGGCCACTCCCCAGAACCAATCCTTCCTATAGGTCACTGGTTCACCACCTCTTTGCTAATCATTTGAACCCATTCTTCCAACCTTACAATAGCGTGTGTCTGTATAGCGATAACTGAACGAGTTCCAACTGTGAATGACAGGTTTTTTGTCGTAGTAATGATTCACCTGGCACATTCTTTCTACAGGTAGCATGTTCTTGTTTCAGAGTGAATTTTACATACCTATCATTCCTATATTTGACAGGCTTTGTCCATGTGGGGAATTCCCAGAACCCCAACTTCCTACAATGGAAACATTTTTTGTCAGTGAACAAATTCCCAGCATCCACCCCTCCTACAGGGACAGATATAAATTTCCCTATATAAATTTGTAGATCTTTACATCCATCAGGTACTATGTCATGCTTTTGGTCCTGGGACCTGATAATTCCCCATTATTTCAATGGATAAACATGTTATAAATACTTCCTTTGAGTGAGACAGCGCCCAGAATCTAACAGGAGAATTGCAGTGTTTTGTCACTGGGACAGTGAGAGTGAGCAAAGTCTTCTGTTATTAAAGTTGAAATGTAGTGTCTTTTCCCAGTGAGAATGCCCAGAAACCATATACTCCTGCAGGTGAAAAGTAGCTCGACCATGAGCAAATCTCCAGACCCCACCTCCTACAAGTGGTGCCACTCTATCCATAGGCAAAAGAGTCAATCAATCTTTATGGTATCATCCATGGGGCTTGGTGAATCCCCTAAGCTCATGCTTTCCACATCCTTTCTTAGTAAAAGGCAGTCATCACTGAATCAATCCTTCCTACAAGCAAAAGGTCATTTGTTCCTTCCTTGCAGGCTGCAGCCATATTGTCACTGCACAAGGCTAATGTACTTTGTGACAGTGACTATGCAGCAATTTTGCTAAGTACTGCTGCCAAACTGCTCCAACACACAATCCTAAATATTATTTTACCAATATTAGTCACACCCTTAAATATCAACAGTGGTTGCAACCCTAATTAATAGCATACATTTTTCATTACCTTCTTGCTCTTGAAAGAGTACGACCATCCCTACCAGCTAGGCTTCTCTTTGGATGATAAAAGGTTATGAGAAATCAGACATAAGGAGGATGGATGGATGGCCATGATCATATTTCAGTTAATTTGAGGTTCCGTGAGTCTGCCTTGTACTTTGCAATCAGAGTTGAGATGCTTTCAGTTAGTTCCCCCCTCCCCTGCACTTGCGTGATCTCAATTTCACCTGGGCTAGTAAGGTCATTGTCTTGGTCGTCCCTCTGTCCCCCCCTTGCCTAGTCGTGCTTTGAAACACTTGTGTATAGGCGTGTTATAAATGCCATATCATATCATATCATAAGGCCTTCAACCTTTTTAGCATGTCAACAAAGATATCTTCTATACAGCATCAGTCTTCTCTTTTTAGGGATGCATGAGGCCTTTCCCCACATGTAACCCCAGATATTTGACAGTGGGCAGTGCCAGATCACATTTTTCACAGTTAGCTGTTAAGCCCACCTTTCTCAGGGTTTGTGTTACCAGGAAAAGTACCTCTATGTTATCTTGGTTGGCCTTGCAATACAGGATGAAGTGATTTATTAATGAGATCATGGGAGGCTGATGATAATCCTGTGGTGTTGATGGTAGCAAGATGGATGCAACTGAGTTTTTAGTGCTGATGTGATTTTAGGTAGTTATTATCTGAGAGGACCTTAAGTGTGTGTTTAATTCAGAAGAGCGAGGTCAAGCTTGACCAGTTCGAATCATTGCTTAGATGACCTTGTTCGCTGCTGGTTTGGGTGTGTGTTAGTGAGCAGTGGATTTTCTCTGTGAGTGCATTATGTTTGTAGGCAGTTGCTACACATGTGAGGATTGTTTGTGAGTATAATGTGAGAGAGTGAGAGATGAAGATTTGATTTGGTTAGAGGTTTGAAGAGGAATAGTTAAGCAAGAGTGAGAGAAAATAACTTTTTTTAGTACTGTTGGTCAGGTGTGAATTAAGTATTTGCTTATCACCTTTGTTAATGATGTCTCTTGCTTTTCTAATTTCATTTGAAGGGTGGGAGAGCGCAACTCGACTGACAGGGTAATTCATAGAATTTCGCTGAAAAGTGTCGCAAGCGGCTGGCGCAGAGTGTCCGCGTGCGATTGACTGCGCCAGGCACGTGCGCTAAAACCGATTTCCGCGCACAGCGTATTCATGGATTTCATGCTCCCAAACCAGCCGTGGCGCAGAGTATCGCAGCGACCCTGCAGCAGCGCCAGTAACGCCCCCAAGAACGCCCTCGCGCAAGGAAAAGCCATCAAAATTACTAAATCATCGCAAAGGGCTGCGCTAACCCTGGACCAGTTTACAGGGCAGCCAAACAAGGAACGCAAAGCGGGTAACGTGCATATCAGGGGTACACGTGAAGTCATACACGCGATTAGCCAGGGTACGTGTATTACAGGGGTACGCGGGAAGTTTAACACGCGATTGGCCAGGGTACGTGTATCACAGGGGTACGCGGGAAGTTTAACACGCGATTAGCCAGGGTAAGTGTATTACAGGGGTACGCGTGAAGTTATACACGCGATTAGCCAGGGTACGTGTATTACAGGGGTACGCGGGAAGTTTAACACGCGATTGGCCAGGGTACGTGTATTACAGGGGTACGCGGGAAGTTCAACACGCGATTGGCCAGGGTACGTGTATTACAGGGGTACGCGGGAAGTTTAACACGCGATTAGCCAGGGTAAGTGTATTACAGGGGTACGCGGGAAGTTTAACACGCGATTAGCCAGGGTACGTGTATTACAGGGGTACGCGGGAAGTTTAACACGCGATTGGCCAGGGTACGTGTATTACAGGGGTGCGTGGGACTACCCTGCACACCTGCTCATGTCCCCCTGCACCCCCACCCCCCAGCAGTGCAGGGGCAGCCTCCACCAGGCCCCCACTCATGTCTCCCACCACCTCCACCCTCCCGCCACCAGGGGCAGCCTCCACCAGGCCCCCACCCATGTCTCCCACCACCCCCACCCCCCCGCCACCAGGGGCACTCTCCACCAAGCCCCCACCCATGTCTCCCAGCACCCCCACCAGTGCAGGGGCACCCTCCACCAGGCCCCCACCCATGTCTCCCAACACCCCCACCCACCAGCACTGTGGGGCACGTGGCCAGCAGGCAGTCAGGCAGCAGCAGATGGCAGGTGGGAGCGTGCTCAGGGCTCTGGGGGGCAGTAATTTCGCCTCCTGGCCAGGAGCGTGGTCTCTCGTGTGTGAACGCGTGGACAGCCTGATAGGTAGTGAAATCCCACACGTCAGCAAAGGCCCTTAGCGCGTAAACCCGTCAACAGCATATGCGCGCCTATAGTCACCTGCACGTGCAGGAAATTGTTGCGTGACACGTCCCAGTGTCAAAGCGTGTGATTGGTGAAAATGGATGTACACGTAGAAGTGACAAAGCGTGTGATTGGTGAAAATGGATCTACACGCAGAAGTGACAAAGCGTGTGAATGGTGAAAATGGATCTACACGCAGAAGTGACAAAGCGTGTGATTGGTGAAAATGGATCTACACGTAGGAGTGACAAAGCGTGTGATTGGTGAACGTACACGCCGCGTAAGTGACGCTGTACGTGTGGGCCTGTATATAAGGTACATGTAGAACACCATTTCCTTGTACGTGCTTTTCGTGGGTGAAATCTGTACTTCTTGTCGTTTCACACGCGATTTACTTCACAGCGTTTCCAGTTCGTATTCCCTGTTACCTCTGACAGCTTTTTCTCTTTTTTCTCTTTTACTGGTTTACCTGGGCCTGTTCCCTCAAACAGTGTCCCCTTCTACTGTTGTCCTGTCTTCTCAGACAGCGTACACATCTTCTTTTGGCGGGGGTTTAGCCAGCCAAACGCGCTCATTCTTCACGCTCTTTTACCTGGCAGACGGTGAGTCACGCACGTATCCAACTTCTGTGCTTGCCCCGTGTGTAGCCTACCCCTTCAGAGGTCATTCTAGGCTGCGTGTGACACGCATACGTTCATTCTTGTGTTACTGGGTGCCACAGCGTAGTGCAGGTTTTTCTTTCTGCACACGTGGTCTAGGAGGGGTTGCGTGCACGTCATCTCCCTTTTTTGGGCCTCCTGTGCGTTGCGTGACCCGTCATCTTTCCCCAGGGGTTACAATCAGCCGTGCTAGAGCACTAGGGTACAATTACCATCTGGTACCCAACCCCTTTGACCCCCAATTGCCCAGGACAATTGTCTACAGCCACTCCCATACGCACATTAATATCAGTGCCATGGCTGGGAGGCGAGGATTCCGTAAGGGTGGCAAAGGTGGAAGAGCCACAAGTGGTGGCCGTGGTGGATCCGGTAGGGGACGTGGTCGTAACTTGCAGGGTGAGCCTGTCCCCCCATGTGTGGAGGACCAGTCAAGGGCACCCATCATCCCCCCCCCTCCCCCCCTCCCCCCCTCCCGTTGAGGCTGAAGTGGCTGACACCATCCATGCTCAGCCCTTGTTGGGCCAGCCCATTGTGGCACCAGACCTGGCTGACTCCATGGCTGACTTCCAGGTCAGCAGGGCTACGACACGTGCGCTGGTGCACGTTGATGCCATCATGCCACGTGGATCTGGGGCAGCAAGGTCATCTGCTGCACCAAGGAGGCAGGGCGGAGTGGCTGCAGGGGCAGCTGCGGCTCCATCCACCCCAGCCCTCACACACCCAGCCAGGACAGTGTCGGTCCTAGTCCATGCTGCTGACATTCCCCCTGACACCATCACACTAGAGCCAATGCCTGCACCAACTCCCATGCTGAGTGTGCAATCCCACACTCCTGATACAGAGTCCACCAGGGCTCCTGCCCCTAGTGTCCAAAGCGGCGCAGGACACTCAGGATCACCACCACCTTCCAAGCGGAAGAGGAAGAGTGCTCGTCCGGCACAGGCTGATGCCCCAGACACGGCTACACAGTCCGGCCCGTCCAGGAAGCCCAGCTTCACGGATGACGAACTGAATGCACTTGTTGAGTATGTGTCCGGACATGACAACGAGATGGTCATTGTTGCAGGATCCAAGACCACACCTGCACAACGCCAGGCACACTGGCAGACCGTTGCGGACATCGTAAGTGCCCTTGGAATCGTGAGGCGCACAGCCAATGATTGCTATAAGCGCTGGAATGACCTAAAGCGCAGGGCAAAGAGTAAGCTGGCCTCAAGTCATGCCGCAACTCTAGTGACTGGAGGTGGGTCTCCAGTAGTAGACATGGAACTCACTCCACATGAGTCAGTCGCTGGGACCTACGTCACGGAGGAACAGATCCAAGGCGTGGGAGATCTGGCTGATTACGAGGCATTGTCCGGTGAGTGCACATGCATGTGTGTGTCATACATGTGCATGGTGTGTGTGTGAGGGCTTCTGTTTGGGTGCCAGGTGAGAGTGTGTGCGCCTCAGTCGGATGGGTCAGCCATGTGCTTCATGCAATACTTCCTGCGCAGCTGCATTTGGCCATAGCAGTATCCCTTCTGCCAACAGTAGACATCTAGCACAACTGCACGCCAGTTGCCCTTGAAGTGTCACCTTGACACAACATATTTGCTTATTTTTCACTGTTCATTCAGTCAGTTTGTTTGCATTCCACCACTTTCACTAGGCATGTCGCTGTCCACTAGTCACATGTCTGACATGGGTATGGTAAAGTGGAGTGACTTTGTTACCTGGATATCATTTGTACACACATGTCCCTGTGCTATTTGACCATTTCAGACTGGCAGCTCCAGGTGAAAAATCTGACCTGTTAGAATCAGAAAAGCTATTACATGCGGGAACTGGACTGAATGAATAGGTGCTGCCCTCCTCTCCATCTTCACTCAATAGCAATGGTACATGCCATCTGTGTGATGGCATGTGTGTTTCACCTGCCAATCACAGGCCAATGTGTGATGCCACTGCCAGGCAGCATGCAGAAAATTTGTTCATCTTCCATCTTGGTGTCATCAGTGTGTGCCATTTGCCTGCACTTCATACGCAGTGAGGGTGCATGCATGGGAGGGTTTTAGTCATGTGGGACATGTGTCAATCAAGTACTGGTTCTCTTGCTTCTCAGCCCTCAATGTGTGCCATGGTGCTAATGCCCGTTTCCATTACTTTGTTTTCATGTCTTTGCAGGGGAAGACGCACCTGATACTGCTGGGGTTGTGGAGATGGTGCAGACCCAGGAGGTGTCCCAGGGCCGACCAACCACCAGTGAGGGACGTGGTGTGGTGGTGGGGGAGAACCCACAAGTGCTGCAGGTCGTGCTCTCAAGGGGTGTCTCTGGCTGCACCTCCCCCGAGCTGTACTCAGGTGTTGATTCGGATGAGACCTACGTGCCGTCGCTGGTGAGTGTTCCAGGGAGGGATTCTGTTCTGTCTCACCCACCTGCTCCAGGGTCAGTACCCTCCATGGGGATGTCAGTGTTGGCAGCTACGCCTTCGGTGGTTACGGATGCAGGGTCACACTCCACGACATCTGATCCTGTTCCTGGGCCAGCAGATCAGAGGGGGAATGCAGTCCTGCAGCCTCAGGCAGTGCCGGCACAGCAAGGCGCAGTTCGCCTTGCCCCAGACAGGTGTGGTGCCCGCCGACGTGGTGGCCGTACGCCACCCGGCAATACCGCATGGGAGCAATCCATTTACGGTATGGCTACCCAACAGGCTGCATCATCCGAGATGATGGCTCAGGCCATGGATAGGGTGGCCACTTCCATTGTCCCCCCAGAAAGGCTGATGGAGCGACTAGAGCAGGCAACCGACTCCATCTGCCAGTCACACAGGGAGGACATGTTGGGGTCCAACAGGGACAGGCGGGCGGCACTGGCGACTCTGCAGGAGGCCATCTCCATTGAGTCCCAGGGCCACAGGGAAGCCCTGAGGCAGGAGCTCCTACACCTCAGGACGACTCTTGTTGAGCTTGAGGCTTCAACACACCAAAGGACAGAACAGCAGCTGGAGCGTCTCACCCGTACGCTCTCAGCTGAGATGCAGGCAACGAGGGTGGAGGTCCGGGCATCCCGTGAGTTGTTGCATGGGGACCTCCGCACACTCATCCTCCAGAACCAGACCTACCACACCCGCATGCTTGCAGCCATGGAGGAGCAGACTAGGGCCTTGCGTGGGCTGCCTCCCATAGTGCAACCACCTCCGGATGCAGCTGCACAGGGTGATAATAGCGACAGCAGTGACACTCCCACAATAGGGTAGCCGTGTGGGCCATGAGCCCATGGAGGTGTTTTATCTTCCCAGGATCCACGCAGGTGGGTTCTGGTGTGCATCCTGTCCTCGGACCTCCTGGGTGGCCTCCCCAACCCCCCCGGGCCCATCAATGGCCATTTTTGATTGTTTCTTATTTTTATTTTTATTTTGATTTCTTTTATTCCCAATTTTTTTGGGACGATCTGTTGGCTCCGATCTGTTGGCTCCGATCTGTTGGCTCCGATCTGTTGGCTCCGATCTGTTGGCTTCCGTGGTTCCTGTGGGCATACGCTGCATTGTGGCTGGGCACATGCAGGCTTGTAATGTATTTGGTTCAGATGCTTGGGTTTGAGTCACACACACCCCTCCTGCTTCCCGTTTCCATGGGCTTGCAAAGGGTGTGCCCAAGTGACAGTGAATTACACAGTGACGTTGGACTCCCATGAGCTGTGTGGCCAGTCTGTAGTCAATACTGTGTATACATTCATAGTGCATATTGCTGTTGTGTTGTACACTGCATGTTGCATTGATGTGTAACTCTTCTTCTGTGTCTACCTCCCAATTTGCAGGTCCCTTCCTCAAGTCCACACAAGGACCTCTAGTCTGGCGAAGGGGACCATGTTGGCAGCAGTGCACCTACAACTCTACATGGCGCCAACACTGCACAGTTGGTAGTGGTGGGAGTGCAGGCATTTCCAGGTGGTGAGACTACTAATATGTAACCTTTTTGATGTCATGTTAATGGTACTACGTGCTCAAGTATGTTGTTGGTCCGGCATTGCTGTGAGCATTTCAGGTGTTGCAGGTTTCTAATAGTGCCACTGTACATAGTGAGAGTGATGTCATGTTGTGGGGATTACTTTGTTTACCTGCAATTAGCATGACATGGCACGGTGTGTCGTGTGGCAGTGCTGGGGTGGGGTTGGCTGACATGGCACTGTCCTCTTGTTGCATTTTGCAAGTGGGTATTCATTTTAGCTGCTTCAATGTGTAACTTCACAAAACTGCATTGGTGGTGTCTGTGTGGGTAGGGATGCACACATTGTGACACTTCCAGGTGAACAATCTCAGGCTGACATGGAATTCCCGGTTCATTCTCCACACATTCAGGATCAGTGTCAGGTTGAGTCATCATTGATTGTCATATGGAATGTGCCAGGGCAGTGTGCACTCCACAGGGGTGTGATTTCTTTGTGAAGTAATTTGCCACTAGCTGTGTACGGGCTGCCTCCCCCCGTGCCCTTTCCCCTCCCATGCGCAGCGGCTGTGCATGTGGTTGGGGATGTGGGGCCACCACCATGTCCACGGCCAGGCCCCGGCGTGTTGCAACGTTGTGCAGGACACATGCTGCCACTATGATCCTTCACACTACTGGGGGAGCGTATAACAGCTGCCCGCCAGAACGGTCAAGGGAGCGAAAGCGTGACTTCAGCACTCCGAATGTGCGCTCCACTATGCCCCTGGTTGTAATGTGGGCTGTGTTAAATCTTACCTGGGGTGGCGTGGTGGGGTTCCGAATTGGCGTCATCATGTGGGGGCTGAGAGGGTAGGCACTGTCCCCTGTGGAGGTGGGGATTGGTATCATTGGTGAGGTTGTGACCTTGCTCAGTATCCAACATGCATGCATGTGCAGTGGCATACATACTCACCAAGCAGCCATGTATCGCCATGCCGCCCAGCTTCTAGGTCCCGGCTTAGGGTGGACATTCGGTAAATGAAGCTGTCGTGGGTGGAGCCGGGATAGTTGGCATATACTGAGGTGATGATTCCCTTGGCATTACATGCTACCTGCACGTTGATGGAATGCCAGTGCTTGCGGTTCCTATAGATGTGCTCAGATGCCCTGGGGGGACGTAGAGCCACATGGGTGCAGTCGATGGCACCTAGCACTTTGGGGAATCGTGCCACTGCGTAAAAATCCAGGGCGGCAGCATGCCTTTCTGCAGGTGTTCTGGGCAGGTATATGTGCCTGCGGACTGATGGCCGTGCAGTCATGATGTTCAAGACCTGGTGTAGGCAGCGTGACTGGGTGGCCTGTGACACCCCACCCACTATGGCACTTGTCCGCTGAAATGATCCAGTGGCTAAGAAGTGCAGTACATTGAGGACCTTCTCCAGGGGGCTGAGTGCTTGGGAGCACAGGGTGGGTGATGTGAGGTCATCCTCCCACTCACTCACCAGGTCCAGTATGATGTGTGGTGGAAACCTGTACCTCCCATACACCTGGTCATCAGGCATCCCGAAAAGGCTGGTTCTGGGTGTGAATATTCTGGCCCTGACTATCCTCCTCCTCCTCCTTTGGTAGCCCACTGCCACTGCTGCTAGGAACGGTATGTTCATCCTGGCGTCTGAGCTTGTTATTGTTAAAGTCCGCAATTTATGCTTAGCGCGTGTTCTAGGCGAGCGTGTGACCCGCGCACCCCTGGAATCCAGTTCCCAGTCCAATAGCGTGTGGAAATTCACACGCACCACGGGATACAGCGTGTGACCCGCGCACCCCTGGAAACCAGTTCCCAGTCCAATAGCGTGTGGAAATTCACACGCACCACGGGATACAGCGTGTGACCCGCGCACCCCTGGAAACCAGTTCCCAGTCCAATAGCGTGTGGAAATTCACACGCACCACGGGATACAGCGTGTGACCCGCGCACCCCTGGAAACCAGTTCCCAGTCCAATAGCGTGTGGAAATTCACACGCACCACGGGATACAGCGTGTGACCCGCGCACCCCTGGAATCCAGTTCCCAGTCCAATAGCGTGCGGAAATTCACACGCACCACGTGATACAGGTTCGCTGACGTACTTGCGTGTGTAAGTGGCCGTGCATCCATTAAATACACGTACATAGGCCAATCGCGTGTACGCGCACTTTTGTCCAATTACACGCGATGACACTCTGACGTGCAGTATCTCCACGTGTGCCCCGTCATCACGTGCTGAGTGGGGAACACCCGTGCGGGTCACGTCACAGACGCGCTTACGCGCTGAGGGACTCTGGTCCTACCGCTACTAAAAAAAACTACTCTCAACCCTGACATCCCCACGAATTACAGACCCATTACCACCGTCCCATTCCTACTAAAACTCTTGGATAGAGTGGCTTATTTACAAATCCAGGACTACCTTGAGGCCAATCACCTACTAGGAACTCGCCAATCTGGCTTCAGACCACAACACGGGACAGAAACGGCCCTTGTTGATCTCAAATGCCAGATAGACGAACTCAAAGACAAAAACAAGGCTGCCATCCTTCTACTCCTTGACCTCTCCGCTGCCTTTGACCTGGTCGACCATAAAATCCTGTGCAACCATTTATCTCTGGCAGCACACTTCTCCCACTCTGCAGTCACATGGATCCAATCTTTCCTGGACAACAGAACCATGCGGGTCTTCTCCCCCCTAGCAGCGGCTGACCCCATCCCCATCACCTGCGGTGTCCCACAAGGATCCTGTGTCTCACCTACCCTTTACAATATTTTCACCAAGCCCTTATTCGACAAGCTGGACAATCTGGGTGTCACCTATACTAACTACGCAGATGACACCCAGATACTCCTCACCTTATCAGGCAACTACAACAAGGACGCCAAATGGATCAATGAAGTCTTTTCCATCATTCAGGCATGGATGGCCACACATGGCCTATGCCTGAATGATGACAAGACTGAATTGCTTCTTGTCGGCTCACCGAACACTATCAGTAAACTCTGTCCCGGCTACACTAGCTTCACTATTGACGGTAACACCATACCCATTGCCAAGAGCGTAAAAACCCTCGGTTTCTACCTAGACACGAACATCAACCTAGCTAAACAAATCAACATGACCGCCTCAGCCACTGCCTACACCGGTAAACTTATCAGGGCCTGCAGACCACTGATCTCCCCTAGGAACTGTCTCATCCTAGCCAGAGCACTCATTCAATCTAAACTGGATTACTGTAATAGCCTCTATGTAGGTGCCAACAAAACAGTAATCAATAAATTGCAAGTTTTACAAAATAACGCACTCCGTGCCGCCCTCAATATTCCTAGAAGGGAACACATCTCCGCCACCAGAACTGCCTGCAAATGGTTGTCCATCCAACAGAAAATTGATTTGAAAACCATATGCCTTACTTACAAAGCCCTCAATCATCTTGCCCCACCCTACCTCTCGAACAAATTTACACTAAGACAGAACACTAGAACCACCAGATCGTCCAACTCATTACAACTAACAGTTCCCAAATACTCCCTCAAAAGAGCCGGAGGATCCAGCTTCCCAACCTTGGCATCACAACTCTGGAATTCCATCCCACTGGATATTAAATCCACACCTACTTTCCAACCTTTCAGAACCAAGGTCATTTCCTGGTTAACCAACAAATAACTGTCCTACCACATATGTATGCACTCCGAATGTCCAATTTTATGTATATTGTTTGAATACTATTATCTATGCCCTATCAATACTGTACTATTGTCTTTTACCTGTAACCTGATGTTCAAAGCGCATATATACCCCCGGGTCAAGAGCGCTATATAAATAAATAAACAAACAAACAAACAAACAATAGAATCGCGTATGCGTGCTGACGCGCTTACGCGCTAAGGGCCTTTCCTCGGATTTCACGCTGACGTGCAGGATTTTCACGTGCCAAATCACTCCGTATCAAGCTGGCCACGCGAAAACACACGGAAGCCCACGCTCCTGCCCAGAAGGCCGAGTTACTGCCCCCCAGTGCCCCGAGCAGCCTCCCATGTGCCATCTGCTGCTGCCTGCCTGCCTGCCTGCCTGCTGCCACCGTGCCCTGTCATTTGGTGCCTGCACATCAGCCATCTGCAGGGGTCCAGTTGCTGTGTCCACCCCTGCTGGAACAGAAGACTCCCGACTGGTATTACATCGCTCCACAGCCCAGCCCCAGGACCCAGTTGCCCACCCACACCTGCCTCTGGGGTTGCCATGTCGGGCACTTCAACATCTGGCACCAGTGGCAACCCCAGGCCAGAGGGGCAGAGGGGCACCAGCTTCACTGTCACCGAAGTTGGTGTCCTGGTGGAGCATGTCCTGGGGCAGTATGATGCCCTCTTTGGATCGTCCCGCGCCAGCAAGGAAGGACGGCAGAGGATCTGGGCCGACTGTGTGGTTGCCATCAACGCGGAGGGGGTGGCAACCCGCGACGTCCTGAAGATCAAGAAGCGCTGGGAGGACTTGAGGTCCAGGACCCTTGTGAAGGCCCGGCGCCTCGTGGAGGGGGGCCGGGGCCGCATGAGTTCCATCCAGATGAGGGTCCTGGAACGCGTACGCCCAGCGCTCCACGCCCAGATCCTTGAGAGGGAGGCCCGTCTGGAGTTGAGCGGTAAGTGTCCATGCATTACTGTGTGAGACAGGGCATGTTGCGGTGTGCTGGTTCTATGATACTTGCCTGTATGTGTGCCATAGGCCATGTATGCATGTATGTGTGCAGGGACATCATGGTAATGCATGTGCGACCAGTGATGTGTGATGCACATGGTTGTTGCATCTGTTGAAATGCCGCATGGGGAGCCCTATTCAGATTTTGAACATGAGAGCATCCCAGTCTCTGTACGTGGACATGGGTGGGGGTGAGGGATGGGTGCTGATGCCAGGTACATATATGGTAGCCATGTCTGTGTGCCTGACCTGCGTGTCTGTGACTTGTGCATGCCATGGATGCATGACACATGTGTGTGACAATGCAGAGATTCAGTAAAGCAGCCAAATTACCCTTGTAACCGCTGTGTTTGGTGTGTTTGGGGCCAGATGGATGTGACTGAGGTGAAGTGTGTGCATGTGATGGGCATGAGGCATGATGCATGTGAGTTACATATCATTGAATGTTTCAAGAGTCCATTGGACATGCATGGAAATGTCCATGGCATGCACCATGCCTGTTACTGTGTGTGTTTTGCCTGGACTGACCCATATGTTGTGGAGGGACATTATGGAAGTGTACTTTGACAGTGGTGCTCATCTGCTATTGCTTCCTGTCTAGGGGACCATTGTACAGTGCCCTGATGCTTGTGTTCTTTGTCTCCCTCTACGCAGCGGCTAGTGAAGAAGAGGGCGGAGACGGCGCTGTGGAGCAAGGCGGCGGGGATGCCCCCACGGCTGCAGCGGAAGGGGTGGGTGAGCCCCCACAGGGGCCTGCTACGGTGGGAGACGGGGAGGAGCCATCCAGGTTGGTGGTTTGCACAGAGGAGGAGGAGGCCGCCACTGGGGCACACATGGGGCCTGGTGGGGGCATCCCTGCTGGTGCAAGTGGTGCAGTCCAGGGCCAGGGGCAGGAGGCAGCACAGGTCACCGTGGAGGGGCCTGTGCATGTCGCTGTCCCTGACCCTGTGAGTGCACCACCATGCACCAGCAGGGATGCCCCGTCCCAGGCCCGTCCGCAGGTAGAGGGGATGTCCATGTCACCTGACTCCCCTCCACCTGCGGACGTGGGAACCCCTGGCCGTGCGGAGAAGGTCCTGATTGGGGTCGCGATGCGCACGGCTGTGATTCGTGATGCCGTGCGTGCTTCCCGGGAGGAGCACGCACGTCATCACGAAGTGCACCGTGCCGACGTGGCCCAATTGGGATCGGCCATGTTCGGGGGTTTCCTGCATGTGTTGGCCAATGTGGCGGCCCTCTCCTCCTCTGTGCAGGCTATCCACCAGTCGTTCTCCTTGCCGTCTTCCAGCCCAGATGCCACCAGGGCCCCCTGTGGACCTGCCCCGACCAATGCAGCCAGCTCGGTGGGGATCTCATCCCTGCCACAGTCGGGAGTCAGAGATCCAGCAGGGGTGGACACCAGAGCAACTGGACCCCAGCAGATGGAGGATGTGACGGCATCATCGGGCAGGGCACGTGCACGACGGCGTCGGTGGTTTCCATCAGCCTGGATGCCGTCGTGCTGGCACAGGCAGTTGCGTCGGAGGCAGCAGCAGGCTCAACGTGGGAGGCATCATGGCTCGGGGCCATCAACATCGGGGGTGCAGGCATCGGCCGGAGGGCAGGAGAACCCTGGAATGGGAGTGGCTTCCGTGTGGGAGAGGTTGTGCCAGCGGATAGGTGCGGAGCGGCAGCGGGCAGAGGAGGAACGGCTCACGATGGTCAGGGCGGAGGACTCCATGCGGAGGGCGCTGAGGCGGGCTGAGTGCCTCGAGGGTCTTCGCAGGGAGTTAGAGCTGGACACTGCGTTATCCCTGCGGGACCTCGGGGCCAGGGAACATGCCCGCCTCCAAGCCATTGACCAGGAGTTCGATGATGCCCTGGCCCATGACAACAACCAGTGAGCCGTCCGAATAGCCCGCTGCCTTTGTATATAGTTGTATAGTTAGGGTTAGGTTTCCTTTGTTTTTTTGAATTTTTTTTGGTTGCGATTGGACAATGCACCACTTTTTTGTATATAGTTCACTTTTTAGTTAGTAGTCAGTTAGGTTTAATTTGGTAGGGCTCATGGACCCAGGATGATCTTCTTAATTTCCTTATTTTAATAATTCAGAATTTTTTCTTGGACATTCTTCTTGTTTAGTTTGATTTGCTTTGTGTTTTTTCTTGTTTGCTGTTCAATACATAATATTTTTTTATTCTTCAATGTGTCGTATCATCTCATTGCTTTCAGGCATGTCATGTTGGGTGTTTTGTCATTCACTTGCAGCCATTGTGTGTGACAGACATGTGTTAAATTGCATTATTTACATTGGGGGTGTAACATGTAATTGCCTTTGATATGTGGGTGGGTGTGATAGTTGGTTGGGCCTTTTGGCAGGGCAGGATGGGCATTACGGACATGATTGGGGAATGTTGGGACCCAGGTGCAGGGGGGCATGGATTGGACATGGGTGGGGGCCTGCTGGCAGGTGCCCCACAGTGCTGGGGGGTGGGGGTGGTGGGTGACATGAGTGGGGGCCTGGTGGAGGGTGCCCCTGGTGGCTGGGGTGTGGGGGGGGGTGGGAGACATGAGTTGGACATGGGTGGGGGCCTGCTGGCAGGTGCCCCACAGTGCTGGGGGGTGGGGGGGGGACATGAGTTGGACATGGGTGGGGGCATGCTGGCAGGTGCCCCACAGTGCTGGGGGGTGGGGGTGGTGGGAGACATGAGTTGGACATGGGTGGGGGCCTGCTGGTAGGTGCCCCACAGTGCTGGGGTGTGGGGGGGGTGGGAGACATGAGTTGGACATGGGTGAGGGCCTGCTGGCAGGTGCCCCACAGTGCTGGGGTGTGGGGGGGGTTGGGGACATGAGTTGGACATGGGTGGGGGCCTGCTGGCAGGTGCCCCACAGTGCTGGGGGGTGGGGGACATGAGTTGGACATGGGTGGGGGCCTGCTGGCAGGTGCCCCACAGTGCTGGGGTGTGGGGGGGGGGGGTGGGAGACATGAGTTGGACATGGGTGGGGGCCTGGTGGAGGGTGACCCTGCACTGCTGGGGGGTGGGGTGGTGGGTGACATGAGTGGGGGCCTGGTGGAGGGTGCCCCTGGTGGCTGGGGTGTGGGGGTGGTGGGAGACATGAGTTGGACATGGGTGGGGGCCTGCTGGCAGGTGCCCCACAGTGCTGGGGGGTGGGGGTGGTGGGAGACATGAGTTGGACATGGGTGGGGGCCTGCTGGCAGGTGCCCCACAGTGCTGGGGTGTGGGGGTGGTGGGAGACATGAGTTGGACATGGGTGGGGGCCTGCTGGCAGGTGCCCCACAGTGCTGGGGGGTGGGGGTGGTGGGAGACATGAGTTGGACATGGGTGGGGGCCTGCTGGCAGGTGCCCCACAGTGCTGGGGTGTGGGGGGGGTGGGAGACATGAGTTGGACATGGGTGGGGGCCTGCTGGCAGGTGCCCCACAGTGCTGGGGGGTGGGGGTGCAAGGGGACATGAGTTGGTGTTCATTAGTTCAAGGAGACATGTGCCTTTGCTGGGGGGCATGCCCATGGTGGGTGGGCTGCCTGCGGGACATGACCAGGGATGCAGGGTAGTCCCCTGTGGTGTGGGCTGCCTGCAGGGGCCGTGGAGGGTGTACAGGGTACACCTGGGAGGACCCACACTGTGAAATCACATGTGGAACTTCCCGCGCACCCCTGAAATACACGCGCCCTGGCTGTTCGCGTGTGGAACTTCCCGCGCACCCCTGAAATACACGGGCCCAGGCTGTTCGCGTGTGGAACTTCCCGCGCACCCCTGAAATACACGCGCCCAGGCTATTCGCGTGTGGAACTTCCCGCGCACCCCTGGAATACACGCGGCCAGGCTATTCGCGTGTGGAACTTCCCGCGCACCCCTGAAATACACGCGCCCAGGCTGTTCGCGTGTGGAACTTCCCCCGCACCCCTGAAATACACGCGCCCAGGCTGTTCGCGTGTGGAACTTCCCGCGCACCCCTGCAATACACGCGCCCAGGCTGTTCGCGTGTGGAACTTCCCGCGCACCCCTGCAATACACGCGCCCAGGCTGTTCGCGTGTGGAACTTCCCGCGCACCCCTGCAATACACGCGCCCAGGCTGTTCGCGTGTGGAACTTCCCGCGCACCCCTGAAATACACGCGCCCAGGCTGTTCGCGTGTGGAACTTCCCGCGCACCCCTGAAATACACGCGCCCAGGCTGTTCGCGTGTGGAACTTCCCCCGCACCCCTGAAATACACGCGCCCAGGCTGTTCGCGTGTGGAACTTCCCCCGCACCCCTGAAATACACGCGCCCAGGCTGTTCGCGTGTGGAACTTCCCGCGCACCCCTGCAATACACGCGCCCAGGCTGTTCGCGTGTGGAACTTCCCCCGCACCCCTGAAATACACGCGCCCAGGCTGTTCGCGTGTGGAAATTCCCGCGCACCCCTGAAATACACGCGCCCAGGCTGTTCGCGTGTGGAACTTCCCGCGCACCCCTGCAATACACGCGCCCAGGCTGTTCGCGTGTGGAACTTCCCCCGCACCCCTGAAATACACGCGCCCAGGCTGTTCGCGTGTGGAAATTCCCGCGCACCCCTGAAATACACGCGCCCAGTCTGTTCGCGTGTGGAACTTCCCGCGCACCCCTGAAACACACGCGCCCAGGCTATTCGCGTGTGGAACTTCCCGCGCACCCCTGGAATACACGCGCCCAGCCTATTCGCGTGTGGAACTTCCCGCGCACCCCAGAAATACACGTAGCCCGCTCCCCCAGACCCGATCGCGTGTGAAACTTCACGCGAACCCCTGTGATGCACGTACCCTGCTGAAATCGCGTGTTAGACTTCCCGCGCACCCCGGTATACACGCACACGTATTTTTTGTCAGCGGGTGTCCGTGTTTGTGGGTACCCCTTTGCACGTCTTTGTTCCTGGAGGGCCACAGTATGGGACATTCATCATGGCAGTATATAGGTGCGATTAGTTGGCGCACCTTTTGGCGCACATTTCTTACAGCCGCAGAGACGCTACCGCCTGCTTTCTTGTGGCGGTCGTGTTTGTGCCTGTGCGCTGGTTTGAGCGTGCGCTTTTTTCCCCTATTCTATTCCATGAATACGTGTTGTAGGCGAGCGTGTGGGCGTTCCGCGCACTTGTGCCCTGTACTTCCCCCGTGACGCCCACGTTTTGGCAAGTTGTTCCCCATTCCGAGTGTTACGCCCGTGTTCCGCCTACTTTTGTTGCGTGCGCCGCGCTATGTGCGATTTTCGCTGTGGCCTGTGCGATTTTCGCAGTGACCTGGCGCACGCTGTTAGATGGCCTGTGCGCTAACGTGCGCCGCGCACTTTTTATCGCACATCCGCTGGTTTTCTCGCGCACGGCCTTCCATGAATCGACGTGCGCTGCTTTTCGTGCGATTTTCGCACGTTCACTGCGATTTTCGCTATTCCACTGCGATTCGCACGTTTTTGCCCACTTGCGCCGCGCTAATTATTCCATGAATCGGCCTCTGAGTCTATTCTCCTAAACCTCTTGGCTGGAGCCTTGCATGCTGGCTCATTTAACATTAACAAGAACTTTTGTCAGATTGCATCTAAAGGTCAAAAGAGGACAACCACAATATAGAAAGATCACTCGAAGAGCTCGACTGAGGAGTTATAAGTGGAGAGGTGGCTTCGTCTGATTGCTGCTACCAAAAGTGGGCATCCATTGGCTGAGGATTTTTTTCTGTTCTTTTGTTGGTGTTAGCCAAGCTTTCCATGATTTTCTGAGGGTGATGGGGTTTCCCTCTACCTGCTGACACTTGGGTATTGAATTTAAAATTTTGGTTGAAAGGAGAGAAGAGGATCCTGGTGAAATTTCTAGTTCAAGGTTGGTACCATTTCTAGGGCAGCATTGCTCTTTTAGAGCATTCCTAATGGCTTGTACTGAAAACATGTTCTTTTGATTGATTCTGGGCCCTTCCTCTGGAAGGAACCATGATATGATATGATATGGGATTTGTAACGCGCCTATACACAAGTGTTTCAAGGCGCGACGAGGCGGGGGGGGGACAAGGGGAGACAGACAACAATCCTACTAGGGCAGGTGTCATTCAGATTGCGCAAGTGCAAGGGTAGGGGGACTGGGAAAAGTGCAAGGGGAAGGGGAGAGGGGAAAATGCAGTCCATGGTTAGTAGAATACAAGATAAATAATAGGGCTAGCTGGTGGCAGGTGCAAGGTAAATGCCGGGAGAAGGGGCTGTACGATACAGAGACAGTCCCGTAGTGCAGGTAGGCAGTGCAGGGGAGAGTGGCTGGGCCAAGGACCGAGATCGGTGAGTGGCGCAGTTGCAGATTCAGTGCAGGTTCAGTGAGTTTAGCAAGGGAGAGAGGGAGAGAAAGCAGAGGCAAAGAGGAAGGTTTTGAGGTGCTTCCGGAACCGGAGATGGTTCTCCTCAAGTTTCAGGGAGGCAGGAAGACTGTTCCAGAGGGAGGCCCATGCTGCGGAGAGAGATCTACCCCCAGCTTGTTGCTTGGAGAAGCGGCTGACCCTGAGGTAGTTGGAGGTGGATGACCGAAGAGCTCGAGAAGGAAGGTATTTAGGAAGAAAGAGATGAAGGTATTTTGGCCCAAGGCCCCAGAAGGCCTTGTGGACAATGCAGAGGGTTTTGAACTTAATCCTCGCAGCCACTGGGAGCCAGTTTAGCGATTTCAGTCCTGGAGAGATACGGTCCCGGGGCTTGAGGCCAAGGACAAGTCTTGCAGTCCTGTTCTGGATGAGTTGCAGAGGGCGGAGAGTAGAGGCAGGAAGATTTAGATAGAGGCTGTTACAGTAGTCCAACTTCGAGAGAACCAGGGCTCTGGAGACAGTGAGCTTCTGGGTGAAGGAGAGGAAAGGAAGGATACCTCTGAGTAGGTGTAGCTGGTAGTGTGACTTCTTAGAGACATCAGATATGTGAGGAGAGAAAGAGTGTGTGGAGTCGAAGATGACCCCGAGGTTTTTTGCCTTGCAGGTAGGAGCAGGAAGAGGGCCAAGGGAGGCCGGCCAGAGAACCATGCACATTGTACAGCAATTGGAAGTGGAACTGAGGTTTATCAGGAGCCAAAAGAGTGTTCAGAGTGATTTGATAATATGTTTGTGTGTTTGTGTCTTTGAAGACTTAGAAGAAGTCTAGATTCTGGGGTTCAGCTTACTTTTAGCCTGTTGAGTGCATTATCCAGCAGCCGTAGCAGCTGTTGGCATAGTCTTGTCTTGAGAGTCCTTGAGTGATCACTGCCACGGTTCTGTGTTTGAATTCAGGTAAGGAATGATGATTCAGATCATTTGGAGCTGAGAAAAGCAAATCCTTATGATGGCTTTCAAAATTCTGAGACAGGCACAGGGAGAGGCTCAATTTCTTCCATGCAGGTGTTTTGTGATGGGTCCAGTGGAATGGTGCCTCAAATCATAAGCTTGTTTTAGGTGGGTTAACTTTCACTCTATTTGTTATCATCCAGACATTACCATGCACAAGGAATATTTTAAGATCTGGTGCATTTGGCCATGGGTTGTTTGTGAGCTCATAGATGATTAGGGTATGGTCAGCATAGTTGAAACATGGGAGGACTAAGTTATGGATCTGGTAAAAGAAATCCTTCATCTGCCCACACAATATGTCTTAAAAATGGGTATGGAAATCTCAACGATCTTGGGACTGGCAGACGATTGGCCATGAGTGATCATCTGTTGTGCTGGGCCAAGGATCATTTCTTCTCGACCTTTCAAAACTGACACCATTATGATACTTCCATTCTTTCACCCAGTTAATATGATCAACGTAAAAGCCTCATACAGCTGTTTGTTGCAACCCAGTAACCTACTTCAATGATTAACTCTCAGGTGATATTGGGTACTTGGCAACGGGTGATCAACTTTCTACCCGGAAGTGGGTGGAATATGAGGACATTATTTCACAACTTGAATCTATGCTACTTTGCTTGGTGGTCATACAATGGCTTGTGTTTATCCTGTTCATGTTGCATTATTCGGTCCACCACCTTTCTGACCAGGCCCATCCTTTCCCAGGTCTAAGGTTAGTTTAGTTCTGAATCTTCTTGTGTTTCAAAACTTTCTCTCAGCATATCCAAGACAGTCAGAAGTTCTTCTCTATAAACAAGTTCCCATGGGGAAAACCGGTAGAGGCTTAAGATTTCTCCCTGATGCAAATGAGGCCAAAGGCACCAGATCACCCCAGTTTTCCCAGTCTTCGATTACCAGGTTTCTCAGTAGGTTCTTCAAGGTTTGATTGAAGCACTCCAGTAGGCAATCTACCTTCAGATGAGAAACGTTTGTCGAGTCCGTATTTGTAATAGGGTTTCCTTCAACTGCCCCCATAATGTGTGACATGAAAGTTTACCCTTTATCTGTTAGGAGCTTCCAAGAACAAGTAATTCTCAAGAACAAAGGACTTAAATGTTTAAGATTTTTCTGGGTTGTGTATTATTTAGGGTAAAAGCTTCCAAACATCATGTGCATATTCAACTACGACTAGTATATAATGGTTTCCGCACCAGTAAGGTCATGAGGGCCCCATAAACTTGATCCCCAGTTTAAAAATGTAACTTAAATAATTTGGAGCAGTGTGTGTAGGCCAAGTCTAATATTGCCTGTCAGAAAGGGATGGGAACTAAGAGCCAGGAACAGCAGTTGTATTCCCTTCAAAACGCCTGTTACCCTCTAGAGTAAGCCCTTACTTTCTCATGCTTCTATGACTCATATTCTAGATGGCATTGAGCAGGCTTAAATCTTTATCTTTAGTGGTAATGAGCTCAAGGGAGATAAAAAGATCAAAACCTGCGACAGGCTCTGATGAAGGGGACCTGGGAGCATGGGGACAGGCATCCCTTCACTCCCTTGTTGGTACGTGTTAGCACCTTCATTGCTTTGATCACTGTGATAACAATTACCATGCAAATGTATTTGGCTATAGGGTCTCCCTCCTGAAAAGGAAAACGGTTTTTTGGAGTGGTTGATAAGAACTGCCATCACTTCCCCAGGTCAGCCTTGTCTATTACTCTTGCATCCACATCAATACCATGATTTGCTGCAAACCCAGACTTAAATGCTTTTCTCCCATTAGTTCCTCAAAGCAGCTAGATTTCCTAGTAAGTTGTGATGACCACCTTGTCCCCGGTCGGAATTTTCAAGTCAAAGCACTGTACAGATTCAACCCAGTTTACCCCAAAGTGGCTCTGAATGAAGCGTTTGTTTGTCTGATACCCTGATCATTTTGATTGGAGCAGGTGGTGGGCATGTTGGGATCCTTGGGTCAGGTGCCGTGATCCCAATTCTTGCTGCTCTCTGAATGTTTTCAGTGTCTCCCGTAAGCTGTATCTACACACCTCTTCCCAGCTGCTAACTGTCATATGTGGCTCGATGAGCCTGGTGAGCATGTTCCCACAAGTAGCATGCCCTGATGTCCTCCAGCTACCTGTTTCCAAACCTGGGGTTTGTTTACTGTGCCACACAGTGGGTCTCTAGGCACTATCAGATAAGTGACACATGAGGTTAAGGATAATCTGCAGCCTTCAGGGATCCCTTGTATACCTCATACAGGGCCAGCATTACAGTGTATGGGTGGTCCCTGTGCCCAGGGTCACTGCATCCTTGTCCCCTTACCTTAGCTCTTCATAGTATGCAAATATCTTAATGAACACACCACCACATTTGCAAACTCGGCCCTTAGTTTGCAACTTGAATACCTAAAATATCAATCCAGCACTGAATGGTGATGAACTTTAGGGTATCTCCATCTACATTGTGTCTGAATCACAAAGATAAGCACTGGAGCAAATAATGAACACATGTAAATAGGTTTCACAAGGATCTGCTCCCAGTGATGCTCTTGGCTGCATGTGTCACTGTCAGCCACTGCATCCTTCTCTCCCTCCTTGATGATAGGATGGGATATTCTGGCACTGTCCTGAATTGGTTTACCTCCTACCTCTCAGGCAGACAACTGGCTGTTCAAATGAACTTGTTGTGTTCTAACCAACTCCCACAGAGTCATCCGAGGCTCCAACCTCTCACCAATCCTTTTTAACCTTTACATGGAGCCTTTGGCACTCTCCTCAAAGATTCAAATATAGCTATCTAGCAATACATGGATACATGGATGATACTCAGTTGTACATGAGAGTAAATAGTGTGCAGGACATCATTCGTCTCCGTGATTACCTAGCCATAATCCAATCCTGGATGTCGATTGCCTAGCTCCAAATAAACCCATCCAAGAATGTATCCTCATCAGTCTGCCCACTAAAAAACAATGTGTCCAACAATGGCTCAATGATATACACCTAAAAGGATCTGATCCACAACTCTGAGACTCAGCAAAATCCTTAGGCTTCATCATTGACAGTAGCATGTCCTTCCAGAAACTCATAGCCAAGAAGGCCCAAATGGCCTGGCTCAGAATCTCTACCCTTTGAAAAATTAAACCCTTTATCCTGCCACAGGACTTCCAGACCATAGTGCAGGCTGTTGTCGTCTTGCACATTGATGGCGGAGATGCTCTCCTGATAAGACACCCATCTGCTCGTTTGGCTCCCCTAAAAGCAGTCCACCAGGCTGCAGCACGTCTTATTACAGGAGCACAGAAGTTTGACCAAATTACCCCATTCTATGCAAACTACATTGGCTTCTGCTTCAAGCCAAGAGACTGAATGTATTATCTAAAAAGCAGTCATGAGTAACACACTAGTGTACCTGGCTGCTAAACTCCAAACATCTGTTGCCACATGCTACCGGTGCAGCAAATCTACCAATCGCAACTCGTCCTCAAAGAGCAGGCCCGCAAAACATCCTTCTCTTGTCATGCACCCACCCTCTGCAAATCGATCCCATTGTCGGCTCGGAATGCCCCCACAATTCTCCATTTGCACAAATCTCTCAAAAGATGGCTCTTTCAGCAACCTCTGACCAAGGACTAATTCCAATGGACGCACATGCCGACGCACAGACCTCACAGTACTGCACTAGTGTTAAAAGATGCCAGGCCAAATGTCAGCTACCCACACTTTGTACTGCGCTCCGCTGCTCTCAAGCTAGGTCCACGCTTTAAATAATAAAAAAGAAACAAAAATAGGGCTCTTCCGATTTGCTCAGATGTTAGGCTGTGTGAATCAGTTGGGACGAGGACATAGACATCTGAGATGCTCAGGTGCATCTGCTGATTTGCTCCTGTCCAAATATTTGTGAATCTGAAGCCAAGCTTGACAGCAATCATTTTGGTTTTCTGGTTTGGTAGCTCCATTGTGCACTTAATCTGTAAAGGGGTATACGCTTCTCAAATTTGGCAGGCCCCTCCCCCAGGGTTAGGACATGCACCAGGGGGCTGAAACATGCCCCTTAAAAATGTTTTTGCAGCAGCACAGCCATTACAAAATGGAGCTGAGAATTTCTGATGTAGATCCTTCAGATCCAATCAGGAGGCTCAAAATGGGGGCATTACCACACAGTAATCCCACCGTCCGAGATTCCTCATAGCGGCAGGCCGCCATCTTTCCCCCGCTGGTATCTCAGATAAGTGCTGATGTGGTAATGACTCCCCGGCTCGGAGCTTATTGCTTAAATATAGGAAGGGCACAGCATCTGTGCCATGCCACCAATTGCCTGCCCTCACCCTCCGCTGTAAGTTCCCCACTCCCTTTTCCTCTGATTCCCTCACTCGGTTCTTCTTGGGAAGCCCTCTGTTGCTTCCTGAAGCTAGGTCTGTGCTCAATAAACACCCTAACAATAATAATGATAATAATGATAATAATAATAATCAGTGTTCTCAGATATTACTGAAAGTCCTAATCTAAGTTCTAGGAGAAAGGAATGAATGCATTCAGACATATGCTGTGTCTATGAAATGATCCTTGCATAAGTGTTAGAGAGTGGCATTAGGAGTATTGAAGGTGACAGAAACGACAGTGGGCATGTAAACACAGTGGCTTATGGCGGCGTGGAGGGATGACTTCTCATCCGGCACTCGCAGGAGATGCATGATGGAGTTTGACAGATGGAACAGGAAAGGCGATAAAAAGTGTTCCATGATTTACGGAATCAGCAAAACAGCTTGTTTCTGCATGCACTCACATCTCTGGAGATTGAGCATGGCTTACCTTGAAATGTCCCCCCAGAGAGACAACAAACATCTCATATTTATGCATGTGCACGAGGAGAGATTTCAGTGTCCCTGCGGGGGTCTTGGAGACGCTGACACTCCCTTCTGTGCCGTAAAACTATTTCATGGACAAGACATTAACTTGCGTATGCAAGGGGGGAATCGTCGGCGCTGCAAGTATACATACACAGTTATTGCTCGAAACTCATTGAAACATTGTACCTATATCAACGTCCTGTTTGGACGGGGAAAACCCCACAAAAATGCATGGGGTGCCTGTTTTCTGACAAGATTCGAAGAAGCACATTTCATTTGCAGTAAAAACCCGTTGATCTACAAGCAGTGGGATTCATTAGCTGACATGTTTTGACTAGAAGCGTTGCTACTGCGAAAAAAATGGCGCATTTGGCTGCATGACACAGCGGGTGTAAACAAACTTGCCCCGTACATATTTCTGCACCTATGCTCGCCAAAACATATATGCACAAACAGGGACGTCATTTCACCAAAATGCCAGGGGTAGCAGAAGTGACATCACACCACCCTTGACCCCTGATGACATCACAGGAAGTGATGTAATTCGACCCCACCGCAAAGTGATATTGCGGGAAGCGATGGAACATGACCTTTCACCCGTTGACAAAACGGGAAGTGGCATCACATAGCAAGCACTGTACACTACGAAAAATATGGTTAAGATATCACTATAATGTGATGTACATTTCATACCTGAATGGATCGGCATAAGTATCGTTAAGATCAGTGTGTATAGGCCCATATTACCAAATTACTGTCATTGCAAGCAGACGTCCATGACCAAATGATAATGATGTGTTATTATATAGCACTTAAGCTTAAGCGCTTTACATAGAAGAAATACGCACCCAATATCACCCAACCTGTGTTGGTACCCAATTGTCGACCTCAGAAGGATGAAAGGCTGAGTTGAGGCGTTTGAGAACAGACTAAATCAGTGACTCACCCCCTGAAGTGTGCCTGAAATAAACCTTTAATGAATCTAGCAATTATTGTATAGAATTCCAGAAAGACACATTTTTTGCCATTCCTATTCTTTCTTATTTAGATTCAGTGCTGAAAGTGTTAGACTTGTGGCACTCCTGTTCTTATTTTTCTTCTTTTTTTTAAGGGGCCTGAACAAGAAAGCTAGCCACTCCAGAATTAAAGAGCCACATGATGCTGGCCAGGGCCCAGGAGCTTGAATTGTAATAAAAATATTTTTTTTTAGAGGTCGCAAGGGAGACCCCAGAGGTCGCCCTTGGACCTCTGGAGACCCCCAAATGATGTCCCTATGCACAGAGGAGTTGACTGTAGGTGCACACCTCGAAGGTGCTTTGGTGCACACCACCTTGGTGCATCTGCACACTCCATGTGCTTGATTTACAGCATCTTTTGCCTGGTGCAAAGTGACTTCTCACTGGTGCAAAGTGACTTTACACTGCCAACAAACACCCCGATTCACGGAACAGTGCAAAGTGTCTTTTTGCCATGCAAAGGTACTTTGCACTGTGCAAAATATTCCATGAATCGGGTCCTATATCTGGTGAATAGCCGGGGGTTGATATTATTACCGGGCTATTACGGGCGGCTGAGTAACGGTACATTCCCATCCCATGGAGTCGCAAAGGACTCCATGGGATGGGAACTATTGAATCACCGTCACTGGCATTACTGGTGCTCATGATTCAGTCATTTATCTGCCAGTGGGTGCCTGATCTATCAGGAGGTCAGGCCTGCCGAGAGATCCGTGGCCTGCACCGGCAGACATGTACTTTGCTGGTGTGGAAAAAATGGCAGTGCCGGAATAACGGGCATTTTTCTGTCTTTTTATCCGGATCGGCAAAGTTATAATGAGGCCCAGGATTGTCTTGGTGGTGGGGGTCCACAGACCTTTAATGAAGGAGTCTCTAAGTCCACCTCCAAAGTCGTGGAACAGGGATGCAAGAGCGCATGACAACAGGGTGGCTGCCTGAACCACCGGGCAGTCAAACACTTTTTCCCTCTCCATAAGTTTGTTGCTTGTGTCTTCCTTAGAGCTACCAAAGATAACTGGTGCTGACCAGGCATCTGGAAGAGTTCCGGGAGGGGGTGGGGTGGTTCAGAGCACCATATGTACTTATGGGCCTCTATAATGTCACCCCTTGGATGTGGCTCTTTAATAAGAAGATGAAGATAGGTTCAAATCGTTCCTTACCCGGATTCCCAATACTTATGTCCTGCCTCCTGCACACCCCTATCTCCCTTTGAGCTTGCTCTATTCTCCCAGCCGATAATCAGTAATTGTGTCACTGCAGTGCTGCTGGGTGGCTGATGAGTGCATTTTGAATGCAAGTTCCTTGACCTGTGGGGCAGCCTTAGGTGGAGCTCTCGGGCAGCTTAATAATGTAAGAAGTGGCCTGCTGCATTTGTAGCATTCTCTGGTCCTGCTATTGCTCCTATGCACACTTCTGTGCAACACTGGTAAGCCTTTTGAACACTCACTCGTGCATTTCCAAGTCACTATTCCCTCTGATGTGCACTACCAAGTCTCTATATGGTCTATGGCAGGGGTGTCCAACCCCAGGCCTCAAGGGCTGCACACCTGGCAGGTTTCAGGATAACAGTCAGGGGCATTGATAGGTTTGTAAAAGATCTGGGCCCGAGGTAATGTCAGGACTGTCGGGACTCGGGGCTAGCTAGCCCTTCCGTTGTAGCCCCTGAGATTCTAACGGGCCTACAACCAAAAGACCCCAGGCTATAATGCCCCGCCAGCCCCCACCCTGCAGTGACACCTCTGATAACTCTCATTAATATTCATGACATCCGAGAATGGAGTTGGACAACCCTGCTCTATTGCATGCCGGTGGTAAAATGGTATAAACTATGGTAGGCACTCAAACCCAATTGTGTTTGTCTTGTCAAGTCTGCATGCTCCTTGTGCATTGACTTCAACCTAGGGGTTAGTATTACCAGGTCTTAACTAAGTGCTCATGCTCATTGTTTGTAATCATGCCAAGACATTAATTAGTCTGTGCTCCTGTGTGTTACAAAGATTGGCGTATACTGAGCACTTCAGATAAAATGGTCTTACTTTTTCTGTCTTATCTCCTTTCAGTTTGGCACTGGACCGGGTCTTAGGCGCATCCTGGACTGGAAGAGATGACCAGGGTTTGGAGCACGGTTAATGCAGTATTCTTCAAGGGACTGAACTCCAAGCACGTGTTCTTGACCAGAGTCCTCTTTTTTGCTGAGCTCCCCGCAATGACTGTGCAGGCTTCCTAAGTGTTCTGAGAGTAGATCACTTTCTAGGTGGTGTAGTTCGAACGTCAGTTCTGTCTTCCTTTGGAAAACAGGTCATTTCAATTGTTTCAGGGAGGCACTCTAAATCCCTCTGCCACCCTAACGAAGCTGCATTTCCTGAGGGTATTTAATTTTCCTTGTAGACTTGCTTATTCAGGCTGAAATACTTAGAGATCCTATATCCATTGGAGAGGCAGCTTGACAAGTGGCATTCCACAGTAAAGTCCAAACCATAGGCTATCACCTCCTGCAATAACTTAATCTTGAAGACTCACCACAATATCAACATGATGACCAAAGCATTATTTGCAAACTGGGAAATCTGCCTGGTCTGCAGAAATGGCCTCTTTTGGAGTAATACCGGTTATTGTGGTTCCATTCGACAGTTCAAGATGCAAGCCCAAATCCCCATCCCCCAGCAATTCAGATGTTCTTACACAAAGTCACAGCTTAGGGAACACACCCACGCCCTGGGTTGGAACCCCTATTGTCATGGTTCTTATGTCAGATTGATAATATAGTATCAGATTTGTGGGTATATTTTTTATTGGAAATTATTTGATTTGCCGAGATAAAAGAGCAAAACAAGATATGTCTTAGGCAGTGGCAGAGGTATGTTTTTTTAGGTTGGTGATGGCAGAGTTGTCGCTGCTTTAGAAACCATAACTGGCAAATGTTTTTGTTTTTGTTTCTTTGACTTGCAATCATAATGGCTCTTCAACAACATTCTTTAACTTAATAAAACGTCCCCTCTATGACTGTGCCTCTGGCTCTCACACTATGGCCCTTATTATGAGTTTGCCAGTAAATTGCACTTACCATCTCTCCCACCCGATATTCTGGTATTACCAGGATATTACGGACGGTGGAGTGCGGTTAAGTTCCCATTCCGTTGGAGTCTGATAGGGCTCCATGAGATGGGATTGCTGCAATTACTGGCAATGGTATTACCAGTGCCGGTAATTGTGGCCCTTCTTTGTTTGCAGGGGCCTAATCTACCAGCATGTCAGGCCTGCCAGGAGATCTGTGGCCCCCACCAGCAAACTGGAAGTGTGACAGTCTGGAAAAAATGCCAGAGCCAAAATTACCAGCATTTGTTCCCAGCATTTTGTCGGGACCGGCACACTTGTGATGAGACCCCAGATCTCTCTATCTCTCTCAATTTCACAATTAACCGCTGATAAAAGCAGAGTGACCAGAGTAAAACACTGATATCTCGAAGAGGGGCAATTGGATGCTGTTTTTTATGGTTAAAAATAGAATGAGAGGAGAACTGATAGAGTCCCCCAGAGGGAGGGCCTGTATTTTCACACATTCCTTATTATTGTTTGTGCCTTGCAGGAATAATGCCATCACACTAAGGGCACATTGCTTGTTAAGGTGGGGGTATTGTGGATGTAAATACACTCCACTCCACAGGGGTTGTTGATGTTCTGCTAGACCTTGTAAAAGGCCAGAACATCAGGATGCATGGACTACAACTGTTCGTTATTTTCTATCTTTTGTTAATTATTTGTATTTCTGAATACTGTAAAACAATACAAATATTCCTCAGGGCTACCAACCAATCAGTGGCCAGACACAAATTAAGCATTACCTTGGTGCTCAGCGAAGAAACAGATCATTAGTTTTAATGTGTGCATTAGGGACATCATGGTGTATATTGTCAGCAAAATACACTATTAAAGAAAACGAAATAATTTAATTGTGCTGATATTGTAAACTGTTGCTTTTTAAAATATTACCTTGTTCATTGTTAGTGATCACTTCCAGTATCTAATGTAGTCACAATGAAAAATGTACATTTGTCTCACTGAGAAAAAACATTTTCAAAACCTAGCTTAAATATATACACTATTTTCTGATCGAATGTCATCATTCAAACAAGGACCATCTGGTACACTCCTATTGTGTTTGTTTAAAATGTGCAATTGTAAACCCGTATATATGTGGACCAAGAAAACCCTTCTGACTAATACCCAGTTTCAGAGACAAAATGTAATATACATTACCAGTTATTTTCAGCAACCAAGGCACAATACTTCCATTCATAAAAAAAGACTTGTATCCAGCCCATGCCCTGGATGTAAATGACCTCATCACCTCAAAGGACCTGGTCATTCTAGCCATCACAGAAACCTGGCTACATCAAGCCTCTGGCCCAGCCCTGTCTTTAGCTCTCCCAGAGGGCTTTACAATCTTCAGAAGTGACAGGCCCGACTCCAGAGGAGGAGGCATGGCACTCATCTTCAAGGAATCCTTGCAAATAAGACCTGCAAACCTAACAACGGGAGGCAACTACTAGATATTCTCAGCCAAATTCTCCAGCCAAACCGCTTACCGTCCATGTGATCTACCGTCCACCAGGCCCTCTTGCCGCCTTTGAATAGAGTCTCACCCATATCACTGGGAATACCATCAAGAGTTATCCTCCTAGGTGATTTCAATTTAGGCCTCAATGATCCATAAGATCTCAACTCTGCCTCTGTGACCAATGGCCTCTCAGCCATCGGCGTTCGTCATTGCATAACTACCCCTATCCATACTAAATGCCCAACCCTGAACTGGTAGATAATCACAACCGCCAGATCACCATATTGTTCAACACACTGTGACCATGGTCGGATCACCACATCCTTACCTTTACCTCCATCCCACCAAGTTGCCCATCCCCACACGCCTGGCCCTGCCACCAACTTGGTCCTGCAGTACCTGTAAGATGACCAACGACACTCTACATCTCCTCACCTCACACCCCTCGTGTCAGAACATCTCCTCTCAGACGATCCCAGCATCTTAGCCAGCCAATACACAAACACACTAGAAAAAGTTGTCAACACTGTGGCGGCGTTAGCCCCATGCAAGGCTAAACCAATAGCACATATCAACTCATGGTTTACCATTGACCTCCATCCTTACCTACCAAAACGTATGTAATGGAAGCCACCTGGAAATGAAACCCAACTAGTGCATCACAAGCCCCTTTCAATAAGACTTCAAAGGAAAACAAACAGGCCAACGTAGCAGCAAAATCCATAGCCATCAACACTAGAAATCTGAATGCCAAGTCCAATACTGAAGAAATCTTTAAAATACTCAGGGAGCTTGATACTCCCTCAACCCCCCGACCCCATCCACTATCGTCAAATACGAGTTGTGGTGCTGTTAGGTAAGATTGTGTAGAGTCCAACTGGTGTGGGACTTTACAAGACTTATCTGCTTGGTATTAGTGAGCCAACATTTAACATAGTCCTGTACTACACAAGTCGGTAGAGTGGCTGAGCAGCCAGGCTTTTCTTAGAAGGAGTACTGTGAGCTGTAGAGCAGTACAAAGAAATCAGTACAGACAAGTAAACACTTACACACTTTAAAAGTTATATTAAAATTATGTATGTATATACACAAAGCAAATGCATCACACTATGCTATGCTGCAACCAATAGTAACATCAAGCAGAATTTCAGAATCAAGTTATTCAAGTAGCAATAATGCAGGTAAGGAAATTCATTTTGTACTAAAACATTTTGTGCACACAAAGTGACATCAGTTAAAGTCAGTAGTAGCACTTACGGTTTACCATACAGCATTGAGTTTGGAGGTAAAAAAAAGTGTTAGATTAAAAAAAGAACACGGTAGCACTGTAACAAGAGTCTTTCCTCCCAGAGGGATGTAGGCAGTATTTTATCCAAGCACTAACAGTGTAAAGCAATTAAAACCTGTAAGGCTACAAGCACTGCCAAAGCCAGTAGTGTTCAGAAGGGATAACTTTAGGGAGCCGGGACAGCCAAAGACAATATGACACTTGTAGTTCTGATGAAATTGTCTTAGAAAAAGTTAGTTGAATAGTCAGTAGTTCGTTGAAGAAAAATCCAGGAGCTCAAGTGAGCCCACCTGAGGAACACAAGCTGTTAGGCCTGCACAAGTGAATTGCAGTAATTCAAAAAGATAGAAAGGAGCATTAACCAAGCTAGGAAGCACTAGATTTGGCCAAAGGTAGTTAAACCCAAAGCCCCACAGTACCTTAGAATTGAAGCAGATATTCCAGCTGGCTTCCTTCTTTATGCAGCGATGCAGAACCTTGTTCGTGGACCTTGATTGTGGTGATGAAATAAAGGATGTATGTGGGCTTCTGCCACAGCATTCTCGAGAGGGACTCTGAAGCAATGGATTACACTTATTTCAGTGGCTCTTTGTGGTTTTGGTGCCCTTTTCTCAGAGTCAAAGTACAGTGAACTGTTCCAGCTGGAGTTTGCTTGGTCCTGGACTCAGGTGAGGGGATTCTGGACAAAGAATTCCTGCTTCTGGAGGTCCTTGCAGCTGCTCACAAAGTTTTGGCAGGATTCGTTCTCAGGAAGACATTGCACTCATTGGTGCCCCAGTTATTGGTAAATTGCGGCCCAGGAAAGTTACAGCAAATCAGGGGTTGGCCCAGAATGAAGCAGGTATTGAGGCTAGTTGGTCCCACTAACCTAAGGGAGGAAGTCGTCCTTGGTGGAGTTTCCCTGTTGATGGGTAAAACTGGGTCAACAGCAATTCAAGGCTTCACTGGTGCTTTCGCGGGCCTGGAAGGTGCTGTTGGCATCTCTCTGCATCTTCTTCTTTGGGATTGATGTTCCAGTGGTTGACTCTGACTGTAGTCCCAAAAACCTCAACCTTATTTATGAAATCCCATTCATTCACAGCACTAAGCTGTCAATCACATAGGGGGGCCATCCCCTATGACAGCTACCAGTCCAGTTGGAACTGGTTTCAGCCAGACATGCCTACAAACAAATGCCAGTGAAGTATTGGGATCCTCCCTCACTTCCTGCCTTCAGAGACACATTGGAGCCTGGGTGGGATTCAGGGCTGAAGCTGGCCAGAGGCAAAACACACAGTGGACTCAACCCTGATCTAAACAACAGAGTAAAAGCCCAGAAGGAAATAAAAAATCAGAAATGGCAAAAAAAGAAGACAGGGGCCATTTTGGTAAAATGGTCACCCATGGGTGCTCTACTGGATCTGAGAAATCACCCTGCAGATACATGGCACAAAAGGTAGTAAAAAGGAACCACTGCCATTAGCCATTCAAGTTAGTTAGTGTGACAAAAAATTGTGTGAAGTGTAATAAGGAGTTACTATGTATCCCCCCAGCACTCCACATAAGGTGGTGTGTGCTTGACCCACACAGTCAAAAGGTAAGTAATACAAAGTTGTCTTACTATTCCTGGGCACTATAGTTCACACCAGAAAATGTGCTTAAACATATAGAGATGTCCAAGGGACTCCTCAGTGGCACTACGCAAAGGCTGATGTGTGTCACTATATGCAGATGCCTATGGAGTTTACCAGATTCCATTAAAACATAAGGAACACAAAATCTTAGAGGGAAAAGGCAAGAGTGAGTGGCAAAAAGGTCCACTCATTTAGGAGGTAAAAAATCCAAAAAGCTCCCAGATTCCAGCAAAGGGTTGAGGGTCTCTAAGGTTAAAGGAATTTAGCACAGCAACTGAACATTCTCCCTAACAGGTGCTCTAACATCCAGGACACCATGCAAGCAAAAATATCCACTCTCAAGAAGAAAACAATGCTCAACCAGGGAAACCTCAACATCCCTGGTACCCTTCTCACACAATCCCCCTCCTATAACAATCACACCCCTACATTTCAATTCAAAGAAATCACCTGAATTTTAACAAGTCTTAAGCCCTCAAGGTGCACGCAAAACTTATGCCCAGCTCCCGTCATCAAAGACTGCACCGAAGATCTAACACCATTCATCACAAAGGTCATAAACACTGCCTTCAACCCAAGCACAGTCCCTGAGATCCTCAAAGAAGGTTGGGTGCTTCCTCTCTTGAAGAAACAATCACTGGACCCAGAAAACCCCCAAAAATATCGCCCCGTCACCACTTCCCCTTCCTGCTAAAGATACTAGACAGGGCAGCATACATCCCAATACAAGAATTTATGGAAGCCAACCTGGACCATAGGCTCTCGACAATCAGGCTTCAGGCTTGGACAAAGCATGGAATCAGCATTATTAGACATGAAAAAACAACTTGACAATCTTAGAGATGGTGGGAAACTGGCACTCCTCCTGCTTCTTGACCTCTCAGTCATTTTCTATTAAGTGGACCACAATATACTATGTCATCACCTCTCAGAAGCTACCAACTTCTCTCAAGAAGTAACCACCGGGTGGCTTCCTTGCTGGAAGACAGATCTATGAGTGTTTACTCCGATATTACTGGTGACCCACCTGCTCCCATCACCTATGGGGTCCCCCAAGACTCCTGTGTTTCCCCCACCTTATACAACATTTTTACCAGACCCCTGTTTGACCTCCTGGACTCCACCAGCATCTTGTTTACAAACTATGCAGATGCCACCCAAATCTTTCTCCCCCTGACTGGTTTTTATGACATTGGGCCTCATTACGCGGTGGGCGGTAAGGGATTACCGGCACTGGTAAGGGCACCGGTGCCGGTAATCCCTTAACGCCCTACTACGAGTTCCCTTTGTGGGTCCTCCCTTAACGCCTGTTTTTTCCAGGCGTTAAGGACGGGACCCGCAAAGGGACTCTGGAGCTAATAATGGTACAGCAATTTGCGGTTACCATTTGAGCTCCCTACGGGGGCTCAAATGGGAATGGGGAAGGGCCCTGGTGAATGGGGAATTACTGGTCCCGCCAACCTTGGAATGAACCGGTAATTGCTCCATTCACCAGGGCGGAGTCGGTAGGGTTTTGGAGGCAGCCATGGAGCTAATAGCTCCATGGCTGCCTCCAACCTTGTAATGAGGCCAATTGACTCTATCACCATTAACAAAATCTACTCAACAATTCAGGCGTGGAAGGCCACAAACCATGTATGCCTCATTGATGACAAGACAAAGATCCTATTGGCTGTATCACCAGCAACACTGAAGAAACTCATCACCCAATTTGCCTCCTTCACGATAGATGGAAAGCTGATCCCTGTCTCTACCTGAGTAAAAATACTTTGGTTCCACCTGGACGGCACTCTCTTCTTCATGCGTTAAGTGAATTTGGTCACTTCCTCATCAGCCTACAAAGCCAAGTTGATCAACGCTGCCAGACAATTCTTTACACCCTCCAGTTGTCTAACCATTGCCAGGGCTGTAACTGGGGCCAGACCAGACTATTCTAATTCTCTCTATGCAGGTACCTCCCAAAAAAACATTAAAAAAATGTAGATTATCCAAAACAATGCCCTGCGTTCTGCACACAAAATCTCCAAAAGAGAAAACATCTCAGTTACCAGAAGGGAAGCACACTGACTTCCTATTTGTGAAGGAATCCTATTGAAGACACTCTCAATCACGCACAAATGCCCATCGGATTCCGCGCCGGTATACCTTGCGCAAACAATTGTTAGAGCTAACTCAGATGGACCCGCCAGGACATTATACAAACACTGCCTCACAATTCCAAAATTGTATCCAGTGAAAGGAGGTGGGTGCAGCATCCCTACTCTAGCAGCTAAGAATTGCAATGCCCCACTTATTACTTAAACCAAGCGTTTAGAAAAATGTTCATGCTTCTGGTTCAATGAGGAACTTGTCGCTCTCAGGAGAACCAAACAGACCCAGGAACACACCTATAGAAAACATCCCACACCTGAAACTGAAATAGCCTACCAGGGAGCTAACAGAACTTATAAAAAAGCCATTATCACCCATAAAGCTAACGCTTTTAACACTCGGATCAGCAATGCTGCATCCGACTCAAAAGAACTATTCTCAATCCTAAAAGAATTGGAAAACCCAACACCAATTTCCAACTGCACCAATTCCAGTAAAGAATGGTGCACCACTATCCAGGACACTCTTGCTGCTAAGATCAACCTCCTTCAAAACAAAATCAAAACTAAAAAACAACTCTTAGCAGATCAACTTGCATCTGACATTCACCTACCGACCTTTAATGACACTACCAAACCAACCTTCCAATTCACTTCAGTTTCACAAGAATTAGTGCTCAATACCATATCCAAGCTTAAAGCATCCAACTGTAAGGGAGACTCGATCCCTGTGAAAGCAGTCAAATCATGCGCCCACGCACTTACACCCATCATAACTAAATTCATAAATGCTTCCTTTGACAAAAATGTGGTGCCATGAATTCAAGGCGTAAAAGCCTTATGCAAGGCTTTTACATCTTCCATTTACGTAACTATCCATTCAAAATTAGCTCTGTTGTGTACTCCCAAAAACACATATCTGTGAAGAGCAAAAAGACTATTTCCTACACAATGAACAATAAACACATATGGGTGTCTGTAATACAAAATGGCCTGGCACATTGTCAAAATATGGCTCCACCTCATGCCATAAACTCCAGGCCAAGATACCTTCAAATGCTGAGAGCCAAAGTTTGAAATGTTTCTAAGAAAAGTTGACACTTTGGGGATAAAAGGTGACTCTTCGACAACATAACAAAAACAAAGAGGTGATGGCTGGAAGGTTTAGACTTAATCTTAACCACTGGCAATGCTCTGGGCAACCCTCCAGACCACCGTTCTTCACCTGCCAAGCCATTACAGAAGGGAAAGACCATATGCAAATCAGGCTTGGCCCCACCCCAAAAGGGGCAGTCCAGCCCGAACTGCTAGGCCACATCCCTTCTGCACGAGACCACAAGCATCCCCAAACATGTTTCGCCCTTGTTGGGGCTCATCAGTGAGGAGTAGCTTGGGTCTCTAGGCTCAGCAGGCACGGGACCCACGTCTGGGCATACCCGTCCCACTCGGGGTGACATAGCAAAAACAAAGAGGTGATGGCTGGAAGGTTTAGACTTAATCTTAACCACTGGCCATCACCTCTTTGTTTTTGCTATGTCACCCCGAGTGGGACGGGTATGCCCAGACGTGGGTCCCGTGCCTGCTGGGCCTAGAGACCCAAGCTACTCCTCACTGATGAGCCCCAACAAGGGCGAAACATGTTTGGGGATGCTTGTGGTCTCGTGCAGAAGGGATGTGGCCTAGCAGTTCGGGCTGGACTGCCCCTTTTAGGGGTGGGGCCAAGCCTGATTTGCATATGGTCTTTCCCTTCTGTAATGGCTTGGCAGGCGAAGAACGGTGGTCTGGAGGGTTGCCCAGAGCATTGCCAGTGGTTAAGATTAAGTCTAAACCTTCCAGCCATCACCTCTTTGTTTTTGCTATGTCACCCCGAGTGGGACGGGTATGCCCAGACGTGGGTCCCGTGCCTGCTGGGCCTAGAGACCCAAGCTACTCCTCACTGATGAGCCCCAACAAGGGCGAAACATGTTTGGGGATGCTTGTGGTCTCGTGCAGAAGGGATGTGGCCTAGCAGTTCGGGCTGGACTGCCCCTTTTAGGGGTGGGGCCAAGCCTGATTTGCATATGGTCTTTCCCTTCTGTAATGGCTTGGCAGGCGAAGAACGGTGGTCTGGAGGGTTGCCCAGAGCATTGCCAGTGGTTAAGATTAAGTCTAAACCTTCCAGCCATCACCTCTTTGTTTTTGCTATGTCACCCCGAGTGGGACGGGTATGCCCAGACGTGGGTCCCGTGCCTGCTGGGCTTAGAGACCCAAGCTACTCCTCACTGATGAGCCCCAACAAGGGCGAAACATGTTTGGGGATGCTTGTGGTCTCGTGCAGAAGGGATGTGGCCTAGCAGTTCGGGCTGGACTGCCCCTTTTAGGGGTGGGGCCAAGCCTGATTTGCATATGGTCTTTCCCTTCTGTAATGGCTTGGCAGGCGAAGAACGGTGGTCTGGAGGGTTGCCCAGAGCATTGCCAGTGGTTAAGATTAAGTCTAAACCTTCCAGCCATCACCTCTTTGTTTTTGCTATGTCACCCCGAGTGGGACGGGTATGCCCAGACGTGGGTCCCGTGCCTGCTGGGCTTAGAGACCCAAGCTACTCCTCACTGATGAGCCCCAACAAGGGCGAAACATGTTTGGGGATGCTTGTGGTCTCGTGCAGAAGGGATATGGCCTAGCAGTTCGGGCTGGACTGCCCCTTTTAGGGGTGGGGCCAAGCCTGATTTGCATATGGTCTTTCCCTTCTGTAATGGCTTGGCAGGCGAAGAACGGTGGTCTGGAGGGTTGCCCAGAGCATTGCCAGTGGTTAAGATTAAGTCTAAACCTTCCAGCCATCACCTCTTTGTTTTTGCTATGTCACCCCGAGTGGGACGGGTATGCCCAGACGTGGGTCCCGTGCCTGCTGGGCCTAGAGACCCAAGCTACTCCTCACTGATGAGCCCCAACAAGGGCAAAACATGTTTGGGGATGCTTGTGGTCTCGTGCAGAAGGGATGTGGTCTAGCAGTTCGGGCTGGACTGCCCCTTTTAGGGGTGGGGCCAAGCCTGATTTGCATATGGTCTTTCCCTTCTGTAATGGCTTGGCAGGCGAAGAACGGTGGTCTGGAGGGTTGCCCAGAGCATTGCCAGTGGTTAAGATTAAGTCTAAACCTTCCAGCCATCACCTCTTTGTTTTTGTCTTCGACAACATAAAGCATCAGAGGCAGCCACTCTTCTGGTGCAGCGGTGTGGCTTGACGTGGGATGCAGGATGCCCCTGGATACTTTCCCCTAACCTCTGCAGAGTACCAGTCCAGTGTTGCAGGTGGCAAGGTGAGGTGATGAGGAAATGGCAGGGGCAGAAAGCAAACTGTGGAGTGTGGACCAAAGATCTTGATCATGAGTAGTACATGGGCCCCCTTTTTAAAGCGATTACATTTTGACGGAGGGAACACCCCTTGCTTCCGGTATTATTCCCGCCATTTTGATATTGTTTTGTTATGGGTTTGAGATACATGTAATATAAATTGAATATCAAAGTTGATATTAATGTTATATCAAATGTATATTTTTTATATTAAGTGTTTGTGTATTTTGATACAATGTTGAGACGATTTGACATCAAGTGAATCTAAACTTTATATTAAAATGATTTGCTCTAAAGTTTATATAAAAATATGGCTGGGCACAGCATGCGTGCGCTGATGCCTGATCAAAGGCGAAGTGAGTTGTGAGAAGATAGACTGTGAGTGTTAGGTGGTGGTGACACTTTGATGATGCTGGAGTGGGTTGGGTTTTGTAAATATAGTGCCAACGTCATGATTTTATATAGATTTAACAGAGATGGAATATAAAGCTAGGCAGATGGGGTAACGTCATCATTTTATAACAGCTTTTATATAAAGTTGGAGCACATTTGATAAGAACTTTAATTATTTTATACAAATGAAATATATATTTTATATTATTTTTATATAAAATTGGCAGAAATTTGATAAGAATTATTTTCTATAAACATTATATATATATTATATTTTTTTCATATACAGCTGGTGAACATTTGATGAGACTTTGAATAATATTTACATGCACTTTATATTATTTTTATATAAAGTTGGCGTCATTGAGAACAGTTTTTCTATAGATGCAATACAAAGCTAGGCAGAGTGTCCGATATCGTGATTTTATATAGATTTTATATAGATGGAATATAAAGATAGGCAGATTGGGTGATGTCATCATTTTATAACAGCTTTTATATAAAGTTGGAATACATTTGATAATAACTTAAATTATTTTATGTAAATGTAATATATATTTTGTATTATTCTTATATATAACGTTGGTGAATATTTGATAACAACTTTAATAATTGTATATAATTGTTATATATATTTTACATTATTATCATATAAAGCTGGCAGACATGTGATAAGACTTTTGAATAATGTTTAAATGCACTTTATATTATTTTTATATAATGTCGGCGTCATTGATAATGGTTTTTTATGTAGATGTAATATAAAGCTAGGCAGAGTGTCTGACATCATGATTTTATAACCGTTTCTCTATAGATTTACTATAAAATGGAAGCTGGGCTTTTCAGGGCTTGCCGTTATACATTTATAAGGTAAAGGAGAAGCTTGGGAGGGGTTTGGCATTTCAATGTGTATACAAATGTTTTTATATTAGGTTGATTGTGGGGCGGGCATGTTCAGATATGGAGTAGGCATGGAACCCTTGAAAATATAGGCTGACAAAGCAGAGCTATAGGAATAAGTGAACATATTTAAGTTGTATAGCATGATTAAAAATAGAGAACATGGTAGGCTATAGCTTTAAGGACTGCAGACAGTATGAATTGGCCTTGACAATTTTTATTTTACGTTTAGCATTTTACAGCTCATGCAGAGCAAAAAATGTCAAATGCTAAAAATGTTTGATTTCACCTGCACAAGTGTAAAAATAATTGATATATATTGTCTCTGAATGTTTATACACTCCATGCCAACATATTTTGCCTTGTTGAACACCCTCAAATTAAGAAATACATAGTTATTGTAATTATCAGAAGTATAGCACCATAAGCCGTTGGGTTAATGAACAATATACCCTCTGTATTATTTGTGGAAAGACCAAGTTTTGGTAAAGATAAAATCCACATTATTAAAAATACAACTACTGAGTCAAACCCTGTTACTAAGTGAATACCTCTCAATATCAGTTTCCTCAGCGTTATCTCTGAGAGTAAAGAAACTTTCACGCCATTCATCAGGCTTGCGTCTTGATTTGTACATTTTTTTTTTTCAAAATGTTCTTTTAGAAGCCATGTGATGCACTTCTGGGCTCTCAGATCAGTGCTTATTTTTAATGTACTTTACTAGATCCTTTCTTAACATGTTTATAGCAACGTACAAACAAGTTAAACTTATCTATCTAAGGCTCAAGGTACCGACGTGATATCCATAATTGTCAAGGCTACTTCATAGTGTCTGTATGAACATGCTGCAGCACAATATGACAGACATTTTTAGCACACGGGGGAAAAATGAAATTTGAAGACCGTTGAATGGGGGCCGGGGGTTGTGGAAACACTTATTACCCTTATTGACCCTTATTATCGCAGCCATGACAGTTGGCCTTACCTACACGCTGTTCAAGTGTCCTGTAGAATACTGTTTATTGTGAGATAGCCGAGAATAGTAGACAACTCTCAGACTGGGGCAATAGTTATGGCTCATAATTTGGGGCAACATAGACGTAATAAAATTATTTATGCATTAGTCCACCACAGACAATACAGCCACTAGATATCTACAGCCCCAAGCTACGGCCCCAATTATAAAAGCTGCTCTCCAACCATACACAATCAGTGATTATAATAATAAGCTTATCTCAATATTAATATTTACACCTTGAGCCCAATTATAACGCCTTAATTTGTGGCATTCTTAAAAAATGTCAACCACCTGTGTGATCTGTGACACATTGGTGGAACTGTCATTATTTTATAAAAGTTGCAATTATATTTTCAAGTGATAGCCCTCTGATTCACTATACACATGCATCCAATAATACATTTCATTCTGTTTCATATAGAAATTCCCGGCTACACCTTTTCATAACATGTGCACTGTTTGACAAAGAACTACAATTCACAGGCTGCCGAACTATAATCTCCCCTTGCCAGCGCCGTCCATATTGTGAAAAAGACAATTCTGCAGTGATCATTGTATTTTAAAATCATTGCACAATGCATTCCTCATCTAGCTCATAACTAATAAAGCCCACGTTGCAACTCTCAGACGTTAAAAACAGACCCACTGTCTAAAGTAATAGAATTAATACTTCAACATAAATGCATCAGGCCCCATAAAGCAGCTGATGCCTGTTATTCAATGCGCTTGCCAACCAGACCCGGGGCCTCATTACGACCCGGGCGGTAACCATGGCGCTATTTGCGCCATTGGTTGCCACCGGTAAACTACCGATTCCGCCATGGTGAATGGTGGAATTACCGCCCCATTGCAAGGTTTGCGGGGGCGGTAATTCGCTATTCACCATGGCCCTTCACCATCCCCATTTGAGCCCCCATAGGGCTCAATGGGAATGGGGAAGGCGGTAATTACGGTACCGCAAATTGTGGTACCGTAATTACCTCCAAAGTCCCTTTGCGGGTCCCGTCCTTAACGGCTGGTAAAACCAGCCGTTAAGGGAGGACCCGCAAAGGGACCTCAGAATTGGGCGGTAAGGGATTACCGGTGCCCTTACAGGTACCGGTAATCCCTTACCGCCCGGGTTGTAATGAGGCCCCCGGTGTCTAATCTAAAACATCAAATTTGTTGAACTTGCATGAATTATATTTTTGCACACCTATATTCAAATCGCTAGCATGTGGCAGACTGTTCTTCAAAACACTACATTATTTAGACACTATTTCAAAATACCTTTTTGTCTGGTTTAAGCAAACTTCAATATACCTATATAAAACGCCATGGTTATCAGCTTTACCAGGGCCTTCTTCCTCTAAACTTGTTCATACAGGGCCCAACCATGAATACATTTGTAACACATAGCACAGAGAGCCCATAGAATGCCCTCCAGGTTCAGCCTGTATAAACATTGATAAGCAAAATGTAATACGACGTACACACCGTGGTCCCCTGAAACAACGTTTTCAAATATTGACATGCTTTAATATTTATATGCAGGACTGGATAAGTAGCTGCACCATATACAGTTATCACTATATCTACGCACACTAGCCAGCAGGCAAAACCTCCGAACTGTACATTATTATAATATTATTATTTTTTTTAAACATGAAAGTAGGCTGGCACAAATTCATTTTTACACGATCACACGTGTAACAGTGACTCACAATTTTATATTTCAATGTTGTTTCCTACAGCGGAATCAGCTCTAAATTGCTTGAACCAATATGGTACTCATTTTAAATGTGAAACTAATTATATTTCATCTTATTTTTTCTTTCTTTCTTAAAAGGGATATTTTCTCTGCTTGAGGGATTCAGATAGCAAAGTTCCAGTGTTCCAGATCCCAAGGCAGCAGCTGGATGGCTTTGATTACTCAGAAGCTCTAAAAGCAATATTCTAGCTGACGGCCAAAGTTTACTTTTAAAGTCCCAAAGTTACGCTCACGCCCGTACTGTTCACTTATCAGTTAGCTCCACGGACATATCTTGCAAAACGGGTGCCTCAGCTCTCTGAAAATCCTAATCCAAAAAACATATACTCATATTCTGCATTGCATTGCAGAGGAAAAGCGGCTATTCAAACCAGATTTCACATTCACCGCCCCATTTATATATAAGGTGTCACACAGACAGACCCCGTCCCGTGTTCTTTATGCTTTTGCAAAGTCGGCATGAATGCCCGATGTGTTGATGTCATTTATTTACTAGGCGCTGTCCAGACCTATTAGTTTCAACTTTTGTTTATGCGCTGTGAAACCAACCATTGCCCTGCCACTTTGCTTCGAACCACATATGACCTGTGGCTCACAGCCAACAAGCATTGTCCAGCCCCAGAGCCGCACGCTGCATTTATTTAAAATGGCAAATAGGGCCTGCTAAAGTCGCTCTTTTTGTAAGCTTAAACTTTCCACATTTGCATTAAAAAAAAGGGACTAGCGCTTCTCACCGGCTAGCACCAGCCGAATTCTGTCCCTCCATCTCCATGGAGTGGTCTTGCCCCTTGGTGATGCAAACCACACTTTACATATAAAAATTCAAAATGTTCTTAATATCTTTTATTAAAGCAAGCACTGTCAAAGGCAATAGCTTTGAACCTTTTGGCTCAGCCCTGTAAAGCGCCTTTTTTTTATCACACGCTATTGGTACTCTATCAAATTTAATGTTGATACCCGATACAGCTATAACCCACCAGGTGCTGCATTTATATTCATGCTATATTATTCTATTCTAATGAATTTTTCTATTGCGCCAACACCCCCGCAGGCCTCAGAGCGCTCACAAGACAAGAAACACAAACAGCAGACAACAAAAAAGGGGATCCCAAAGCAGAAATATAGGGGTCTGAAGAGACAAAAGATTCCTAAAGAGGAGATTACTACGAGATCCCCCTCATCAAACAGATATGTTTTCAAGGCTCTCTTGAACTGGGGATGTGATGGCAACTGTCTGATAGAAAGAGGTAGATCATTCCAGACCCTTGGAGCCCAGGCATTAAAGGTCAGGCCTCCAAATCTCTTTAGTGTAAAGGCCGACTGCATCAGCAGATCCTTACTGTTGGACAGTAGGGTGTGCCTAGTCAACTGTCTTGAGATTCGCAAGCTCAGATCCTCTGGAGCATGGCCTGCAAGACATTTATAAACCAAATACGACGCTTTGATGTAGATCCTGTGGTTGACGGGGAGCCAGTGTAATTTCCTACAGGCAGCAGGCACATGGTCTCTCCACCCCAAACCACAGACAGCTCTGACTGACCCATTCTGGATGGTCTGCAATTTTTTCAAGTTGGCTTGCGAAGTACCAACCAGTAACCCATTACAATAGTCAAGCCTAGTGTTTATAGTGGCAGTGGCTATGAAAGTCCTATTTTTCTCTGACAGATATGGTTGTATCTGCCAAAGCAGTTGTGTCATGTAGGCACAGCTAGAACTCAAAAAAGACACATGTTTACCAAAGTTCAAATTACAGTCAAAGACAACTCCCAGGGTTTTGACATAGTTAGAGAACTGAATTGTGGCACCTCCTATTAAAAAGGCCTTGTACTGGAGATCTAGTTACTTAATCTTTGCCATGCTACCGAGGATCAGAATTTCAGTCTTCTTATCGTTCAGGGCCATCCAAGCTTTTACAGCGTTGAAGACTTTACTGACTAATATTGAGTCTGCTTTATAGGAATAAGACAGCTCCAGAATGATCTGGGTGTCATCAGCATAATTAGCAGACTTAATACCCAGGTCATCTAAGAGATCGAATAGGGTCTTTGAGTAGATATTATAAAGTAGTGGAGAGACTCAAGATCCCTGTGGTACTCCACAACAAAGTTGAGCCTTTTGAGACTTGAAATCCACTTACCACTCAGGCCCTCCTGGGTCTAAGAAAATATCTAAACCAATCAACTGCCAACTTAAAGCACTTTCCAACCTTGGCTAGCCTGTCCATCAGCCTATCATGGTTCACCAGATCAAAGGTGGCAGACAGGTCTAGCAGCAGCAGCATCGCCAAGCTGCCTTGATCTGCAATTTCATCTAGGCTAGATTTGACATCCAACAAGGTTGTTTCTGTCCCGTGATTCTTCCTGAAGCCAGATTGGTCTGTCAATGAAAGTCCCCTTTCTTCAACATAAGCTTTATATTGTCTACATGCAATTTTGTCTATAATCTTCAGCAAGAAAGGAGTACTTGTTATAGGGCGATGTTTAGCAGACTCATTGGGGTCAAGACCTTCCTTCTTTAACAACAGAGTAATCCACGCTTCCTTGATGTAATTAGGGACAAATCCTTCATAGAAGGAGCAATTAATAAAAGAGGTAACTGGTGTCACAATATTAGGAAAAAAATCCTTAAAGTATGAAGCTGGAAGAGCATCACCCTTACATGACGTAGGTTTAATCGTAGCCACCATTGTTGATACCTCATGGGCTGTGCTCTGCCTAAACACAAATCCATCGTCCCCACTATTCTCCATAGTGCCAATGACCTTGAGATCCATATCTACAACTTGGGAAGTGTGAGGCTTACTGTTATACACCCTTGGTGCTGCCTAACCTTCTGAATAAAGTTTTTGAGAATGTTTTGACACCTGGAGTCATCCACAATTATATGCGACTCCTGTGTCTTACGCTTGAGTTCATTCAAGATGGTAAACAACTCCCTAGAGCTCGATTTAGCTCCTAGGATTCGTTCTTCCATCTTATCCTGTTTGGCTTTAAGGATTGCACCTTTATAGTGTTTGACAGCTTCTTTATATAATGCCTGGGTCTTTTTGGTGGAATTTTTCTGCCAATTTCTTTCCGAAAGGCGTTTAAACTGCCTAGCTGCCAAATATTAGTAGAGAACAACTGATGGGTGTTAAATGTTAACTTGCACTTTGCAAGAGAACAACTTAAGGGGGGCGAGTTTGTCAAAAGCTGTGTTCAATGTGTTGTGTACTTGAGTGATAAATAATTCGAGGGGACAGTTTTCTTCCAGAGATTGCAATTGGGGAGAGACAATAGAATTAAATGCCTCCTGGGAGACATTTTGAGTGTCTCTAGGCCAAAGTAGATTTTTGCGAGGACACACATCTTCCATTACTAAATCCGGACTAATGATAGAAAAATAGATGAAATTATGGTCTGACCAGCAGCAGGTATGTACATCTGGTGGGGATATTATCTGATTCCTGGCAAGAATCCAGTCCAGCGTATTACCCCCTTGATGTGTAGGCACAGTAAAATATTGTTTTAACCCAATACCCTCAAGAAGAGTCAGTGGGGCACTAGCCTTTGAGTCTAAAGGATGAAAGGCCCAAAGAATAAAATCGCCCAGCACTAAAAGCGGGGCTTGCAATTTAGCATGTGATCCCAGGAAGGCCATACGCTGCTCCTGAAATATTGGCAGAGAGGCTGAAGGGCGGTAAAGAATAAAAATACTAAGAGTATTTGTAAAGCTCAAATGAAGTTTAACAAACAGGGCTTCGGAAAAATCAAGCACTGGTATGCTACATAAAAAAAATCAAATCTTAAATTATACCTGAATATAATAGCCACTCCCCCACCTCGTTTGTCCCACCCGATCTGAATACATGATTTTGAAGCCTACTGGTGGGGCTAATTGAGCAGAGTGTAAGTTGGCCTCACATAGCCAGGTTTCCGTTATAATGGCAAGGTCTAAGTTAGAAGACGAAATGTCTATTATTTGTGATTAAGCTATGCAACTTAAATGTTTTTATTTATACCTATAGCTGAGCTTTCTGTTATAAAATATTTTCAATGATTTCATGGTATGCTGAGCTATGGAGCAAGCATGCCTGGAGCAAACCTGCCTGAGAGCAGGCAGGTTTGATCCTGGCATGTGTTCTCCATAGCTGGGTTTACCCGGCTTTTCAAAGTGATCCCAATGTTACCCATCTGTTTTCTAGTCTGGGAAATGACAAAATAATTCTGTTCAGGTACGGCTTTCCGCCCTCCTCACCCCCCCCCCCCCGAACTCATGCGGCTGTGCACCTTGGGACTTTGGGGCCACCCTCGAAGGCTGCTACTTCTGCATCTTTCTTTGGACAACTGCCCCCAAATAGGTAGGCAGATTCAGAGATCTTTGGTCATCTCATTTCAATCTTTCTAATTTGGGGATGGACTTTCACCTGCAGTGATTTATATGTGGACATTGGGATACCCTCACTCTATGCAACTGTATACTGTGGGCAGGCTAAGGTTTCTGCCTTCCTTCTGGCCTTTTTTCTGAAATTCCTCCCTTCAGTTGTTGGGTATGGCCTGCGCTCTTAGGGTTTTAGGAAATGTGCATAATGGAGTTTGCCCGTAAGAAGGTTTTTTGGATTTTCTTTGTATTTTTAGTGCTTTGAATTCCCCTGATGAAGACATTTCTGAACATCTATATGTTGAAACCGGTTGGGACTGGTTAATCACAGGGTCTTAGAAATTGTTTGGGAACCCTGACGTCTGGACTTAAGATGTGTGGATGAAGTCTTACATTGTGAATGATGTGTTTTTGTGTGCAATTTTATTATTGGTTGTGGATGAGTTCATGATGGTGTGATTGGTATGATTGAGTATATGGTTTGTAATAATTGACATTATAGGTTGTTGTTTCGATTTTGTAACTTTTTGTGCTACTGGTGGGCAGTTCATTGGATTTTGACTTTGCTTTTGAAGGAATTGTACGATAAATGTTCAACTTGTATAACTAAATAAGAACCTTGAATACAAGTTTCTTTGAGAAATTTGACCAAGAATTTTCCTTCAGTTGTTCTTCTTGAAGAATTTATTTCATGCAAGCTTTACAGATTTGATGTATTAGATTAGGCACAGGGTCTGGTTGGCAAGCGTATTTTATAACAGGCCCTATTTGCTTTATGGGGCCTGATGCATTCATGTTGATATGATATGATATGATATTTTATTTATATCACGCTCATACACAATGTTGTTCAGAGTCCGACCTAGCAAAGGGCGGGGAACAGGGGAGAACAAAAATAAAGATCTTACTAGGCCACGTGACATTAAGAACGCTCAAGTGCATGGAAAACAGAAGTGGAAAGTGCGGAAGAGAGGAGAGAACAGAATAAATAAGTGAAATGAATAAATAAATGCAGTGAAAAATGGTAGTGCAGCCAGAAAGTGGAAAGTGCATGATTAGTCAGATAGGGTATATCTGATAAATGCAGGAGAAGAGTGGGGGACTGTATGGGTACAGATATACATCCCAGTGCAAGGGATGGCCCGGAGGCAGTGCAGGAGGGAGGCAGGGTGAGCAGGTACCTGGGCCCGAGGGTTAGAGGGTGGCCAGGTGCATGGTGCCGAGAGAGAGAAGCAGATCAGCAGGGGAGAAGAGGGGCAAAGGCAGAAGTGAAGAGGAAGGTCTTGAGGTGCTTCCGGAACCGGAGATGGTTCTCCTCAAGTTTCATGGTGGTTGGGAGGCTGTTCCAAAGGGAGGCCCCAGCTGAAGACAGAGATCTGCCCCCAGCTCGTTTCTTTGAAAAACGACCGACCCTGAGGGAGTTAGAAGTAGAGGAGCTGGAGCTAGATTAGTTTAGACAGTGGGTCTATTTTTCACATGTGAGAGTTTCAACGTGGGCTGTATTAGTTATGAGCTAGATGGGGAATGCTATGTGTGATTATTTTAAAATACAAGTATCACTTCAGAATTTTCTTTTTCACAATATAGACGGAGCTGACCATCGGAAATTATAGTTTGGCAGCCTGTGCCCAGGTGAATTTTAGTTCTTTGTCAGACAGTACACATTTTATGAAAAGGTGTAGCTGGGAACGTTTATATAAAAACAGAATGAAATGTATTCTCAGCATTAATGTGTATAGTGAATCAGAGGGCTATCACTTGAAAATATAATTGAAACTTTTATGAAATAATGACAGTTCTGCCAATGTTTCACTGATCCCACAGGTGGGTGAAATTATTTAAGGGTGCCAAGAATCAAGGCATTATATTTGTGCTCACGCTGTAAATATTAATATTGAGATATGCTGAATATTATAACCACTGATTGTATGTGGTTGGAGAGCGCCTTTTATAATTGGGGCCGTAGCTTGAGCCTTAGATATCTAGTGGCCTTATTGTCATGGTGGCCCTTTGTTTGTTGTTTTGAAATACATTATATTAATGTATACAACGGGTCAGTTTTGGAAAGCATGTGCAGGCTGAATCAGAGTATTAGTATTTTTTTAACATGTGCGAGTTGCAATGTGGGGTTTATTCATTGTGAGCCATGAATTGAGAATATCATTGCAACTTTTATAAAATAATGAGGCTTCTGTCAATGTGTCACAGATCACCCATGTGATGCAGTGATGTATAAACCATTTGAAATGTTTTATATACAGGACTGTGCGCTTGATTGATATAAAGGTTTAAGATGCTGAAATCTGACTCTATATTTTAATGTTTTTTACAGAAATGTCTTTTGACAATAACTGGTCGATGGCAGAAATGCTATGCTCTCTAAATGCAGGGTTTGCAGCACAGCAACAGATGCTCAATACACGTATGGGTCTTTTGGCTGGTGATTCATCAAATCTTGGATGTCATGAGGATGTTGAAATGGTGCAGCCTGTTGTTTATGGATCAACAAATCTTGGATATTCGAGCGGGTTGGAATGGTGCAGCCTGCTGCTTCTGGATCAACAAATTCAGAATGTTTTAATGACCCAACGATGGGGGTTCAATGTTTTTGTTATAGCAGCAAAGTGCAATGGATCGGGGGGGCAAATGCTGCAGAGTTCTTTTGTGAATTCATCAACAGGCTCGATTGGCTCTGGAGTTTTTGCAATGTCCACTGGAGTGTCTGGTGGGCTATTGAGTGATAGAAAAGTCTCCAAAGGGCAGTCTGGCTCTCTTGCGATCAGAAAATCTTGAATATATAATTAAACGACCCAAGGATTACAGCTTTCACTCATTGGAGTTGGTTTTTGATTCTTTAAAGAACTGGCACAACAGGTGTCTTGAAAATGATGCGGCCTATAAATACAAGCCTGAAAAACAGCACCGAATCAGGCTGTTTGTTATTACAATGGATATATATATATATATATATATATATATATATATATATATATATATATATATATATATATATATATATGTAATATATATATGTATATGCATAACACAGCTGCTAACGCATTAATTATTTTATTACATCTTTGTTGCCCCCAAACACCCCAAATTATGAGCCATAAATATTGCCCCAGTCTTTTATGATATGATAGGTTATTTATAACACGCTTAACACCCAGAGGTTTCTAAGCACGGACCCTGGGGTTGAATCTGTGTTGCTTGGTGTCATCTTGATTCCAAGGCGAGCTTGTTGTTCCTGAGCTATCCTCCCGAGACTAGCTATCTACCATTCTTGGCTATCTCACAATAAACAGTATTCTTCAGGACACTTGGAAAGCATGCAGGTAGGGCTAAGTGTCATGTCTGCGATACTTATATAAGGGTCACAAGTAAGGCCAAGGCCCTCATTACAACCTTGGCGGAGGACCATGGTGCTATTAGCACCATGGTTCATGCCGCTAAGGTTACGATTCCGCCATGGTGGATGGCGAAATTACCGCCCCATTACAAGGTGATTGGGGCAGTAATTCCCCATTCACCAATGGCCCCTTCCCCATTCCCATTTTTGCCCCATAGGGCATAATGGGAATGGGGAAGGCGATAATTACGGCACCGTAAATTACGGTTGCCGTAATTATCGCCAAGGTCCCTTAGCAGGTTGGTTTTTAACACCTGCAAAAAGCAGGCGTTAAAGTCACCATCCCGCTAAGGGACCTTGTAATCAGGCGGTAAGTGTTTAACGGCGCCGACGCTCTTTACAGCGCCGTTAAACACTTACCACCTGGGTTGTAATGAGGGCCCAAGTGTTTTCACAAAAACCCCCGACCCCCCATTCAATGGGCTTGAAATTTTATTTTCCCCATCTGCTAAAAATAATGTCTCTGTCATATTGTGGCGCAGCATGTTCATACAGGCACCATTTTGCAGCTCATGCAGAGCAAAAAATGTCAAATGCTAAAAATGGCTCATGCTTTGATTTCATGCGCACAAGTGTAAAATGGTTGATAGATCTTGTCTCTGACAGGCTAATTCATAGAATCTAGCGCACAAGTAGCGCACGCGGCTGGCGCACAGCGTGCGCCTGCGATAGTCTGCGCCAGGCACGTGCGCTAAAACAGATTTCCGCGCACAGCGTATTCATGGATTTCAAGCTCCCAAAACAGCCGTGGCGCAGAGAATCGCAGCGAGCCTGCAGCAGCGCCAGTAACGCCCCCAAGAACGCCCTCGCGCACGGAAAAGCCATCAAAAGCGCTAAATCATCGCTAAGGGCTGCGCTAACCCCGGACCACTTCACAGGGCAGGCAAACAAGGAAAGCAAAGCGGGCAATCTCCAAATCAGGAGTACGCGGGAAGTACTACACGCGACTAGGCAGGGAACGTGAATCACAGGGGTACGCGGGAATCATCACACGCGAACAGCCAGGGTGCGTGTATTACAGGGGTAGCGGGAAGTTCAACACGCGATGGGCCAGGGAACGTGTATTACAGGGGGACGCGTGAAGTAGAACACGCGATAGGCCAGGGAACGTGCATCACAGGGGTACGCGGGAATTATCACACGCGAACAGGCAGGGTGCGTGTATTACAGGGGTAGCGGGAAGTTCAACACGCGATGGGCCAGGGAACGTGTATTACAGGAGGACGCGTGAAGTAGAACACGCGATAGGCCAGGGAACGTGTATTACAGGGGTCCGCGGGAATCATCACACGCGAACAGGCAGGGTGCGTGTATTACAGGGGTGCGTGGGAATTATCACATGCGAATAGGCTGGGTGGGCCCCCACAGGTGTACCCTGTACACCCTCCCCGGCCCCTGCAGGCAGCCCACAAAACAGTGGACTACCCTGCACACCTGATCATGTCCCCCTGCACCCCCATCCACCAGGGGCACCCTCCACCAGGCCCCCACCCATGTCTCCCACCACCCCCACCCCCCAGCAGTGCAGGGGCACCTGCCATCAGGCCCCCATCCATGTCTCCCACCACCCCCAACCCCCATCCACCAGGGGCACCCTCCACCAGGCCCCCACCACCCCCACCCACCAGCACTGTGGGGCACGTGGCCAGCAGGCAGTCAGGCAGCAGCCGATGGCAGGTGGGAGCGTGCTCAGGGTTCTTGGGGACTTAAATTTGGCCTCCTGGCCAGGAGCGTGGTCTTTCGTGTTAGAACGCGTGGACAGCCTGATAGGGAGTGAATGTGCACCTGAAAACCCCCCACTCATCGCGCGAAAACCCGTCACCAGCATATGTGCGTCAATAGTTACCTGCACGTGCAGTGTCAAAGCGTGTGATTGGTGAAAAGTGAGGGACACGCAGGAGTGTCGAAGCGCGTGATTGGTGAAAAAGGATCCACATGCAGGATTGACAAAGCGTGTGATTGGTGAAAAGTGAGCTACACGCTGGAGTGTCGAAGCGCGTGATTGGTGAAAAAGGATCCACATGCAGGAGTGACAAAGCGTGTGATTGGTGAAAAGATACCTACACGCAGGAGTGCCAAAGCGTGTGATTGGTGAAAATGGGCCAAGCACGTACACGCCGTAAGTGACGATGTACGTGTGGGCCTGTATAAAAGGTAGTGTTGAACACTATTTCCTTGTACGTGCTTTTCGTGGAGAGCGAGTGGGTGAATTCGGTACTTCTTGTCGTTTCACACGCGATTTACTTCACGGCGTTTCCAGTTCGTACTCCCTGTTACCTCTGACAGCTCTTTTCTCTTTTTCCTCTTGTACTGGTTTTCCTGGGCCTGTTCCCTCAAACAGTGTCCCCTTCTACAGTTGTCCTGTCTCCTCAGACAGCGTACACCTCTTCTTTTGGCGGGGGTGTTGCCAACCAAAAGTGCTATTTTTTCACGCTCTTTTACCTGGCAGACGGTGAGTCACGCACGTATCTAACATCTGTGCTTGCCCCGTGTGTAGCCTACCCCTTCAGAGGTCAATCTAGGCCGCGTGTGACACGCATACGTTCATTGTGTTACTGGATGCCACAGCGTAGTGCAGGGTTTTCCATCAGCACACGTGGTCTAGGAGGGGTATTGTGCACGTTCCTTAACTTTTCTGGGGTGCCTGTGCGTTGCGTGACCCGTCATCTTTCCCCAGGGGTGTCATATAGCCTTGCCACTGCACTAGGGTACGAATACCATCTGGTACCCAACCCCTTTGACACCCAATTGCCCAGGACAATTGTGCACACCCACTCCCATACGCACAATACCATCAGTGCCATGGTTGGGAGGCGTGCAAGCCGTAAGGGTGGCAAAGGTGGCCGAGCCACACGTGGTGGCCGTGGAGGATCCAACAGGGGACGTGGTTGTGACTTGCAGGGCGCCCCTGTTCCCCCCAGTCTGGAGGAACAGTCAGGGACACCCATGCCCCCTCCCCCCCCCCCCCCCCCCCCCGTTGAGAGTCATGTGGCTGATACCAACCCTGATCAGCCCATGTCGGACCAGGCCATTGTGGCACCAGACCTGTCCGAGGGTGATTCCATCGCTGACATCCAGGTCAGCAGGTCCACTGTACGTGCACCGGTGCACATTGGTGTCATCAGGGCACGCGCATCTATGCCAGATAGGTCATCTGCTGGCCCCCGTAGCCAGGGTGTGGCTCAATCCACCCCACCTCTCATACACCCTGCCAAGACTGTGTCGGTCCTAGTACATGCACCTCAGATCAGGCCTGACCCCATCCCACTACCCCCAATGCCTGCACCTACTCCCATGCTGAGTGGGCAATCACACACACCCAGTACAGAGTCCACCACGGCTCCTGCCCCTAGTGTCCACAGCGGCGTAGGACACTCTGGATCCCCACCCCCTTCCAAGCGCAAGAGGAAGAGTGCACGTCCGGCACAGGCTGATGCCCCAGACACGGCTGCACAGTCCGGCCCATCAAGGAAGCCAAGCTTCACAGACGCCGAACTTAATGCACTTGTTCAGTATGTGTCAGATCATGATAGGGAAATGGTCATCGTTGCAGGGTCCAAGACCACACATGCCAGACGCCAGGCACACTGGCAGACCATTGCTGACAGAATAAGTGCCCTTGGAGTAGTGAGGCGCACAGCTAGTGATTGCCAGAAGCGCTGGAATGACCTTAAGCGCAGGGCAAAGGATAAGCTGGCCTCAAGTCATGCCGCAACCTTGGTGACTGGAGGTGGGTCCCCAGCACAGGAAATAGAACTCACACCACACGAGTCCGTAGCTGGATCCTACGTCACCGAGGGACAACTCCAAGGTGTGGGAGACCTCCCTGATTACGAGGCATCATCCGGTGAGTGCACATGCATGTGTGTATCATCCCTGTGCATGTTGTGTGTGTGAAGCATTCATGTTGGGTGCCTGTCAAGGGGGTGTGTGGCAGAGTTGATAGTGGCACCCATGTGCCTCATCCAGTATGTTCAGTGCAACACCATCTGGCCACAGCACTATCCCTACTGGCAACAGTGCACATATGGGCCAACACCATGGAAGTTGCCCTTGATTAGTAATTTTGTCACTACATTGTTGCTCATACTCCCCTGTCTATTCATCTGATGTCTTACATACCATTCCTCTCCTTTCCCCCAGCCATTCAAGTTTCATCTTCACATGCCTGACATGCAATGATACCACATGCTAATGCGTCCTCTGTATATAAATGCCTACCAACATGCAGTCATAATGTGGATGTAGCCTTGAGATCCACCTCCTTCCTGGGTCCTTTGGTACCGTCTGGTTTCGAGCCCCATTCCCTCACACTCCATGCTGCTCTTCATGGTCTATCTTCCATGACTTCTACAGTTCAGACCATCGTGCCCTACGCACGACACCTGCTTGCCAAAAGTCAAATGAGGGCAGCCTGCCCTCCAATGCGACCCACCCTATTGCTGACCAGTGCATCTGAGCCTACTCTAAGCTAACTCTCACTGACATCTGCTCATACATGCCTTTGCCTGTCCCATAGACCCTTCACATGGTCCCTGTCCTCTCTCCTTGCTCCTCTTCCACCATCATAGGTGGGACCCGTTGGGGTGTACTCCTGGCCTCCTTCCAATCCTCAGATACCACTAATGATGTGCATGGTAATGGGAGCGTCTCAGTCCAAGGCCCTTAGGCCAACCTCAATCTCCTTGAGAAATGCTACCCACATCTCATCAACTTCCTTACCTCTCCTGCTGTCCCCCCTCCTCTCTCCTCATCAATCCTGCACTGCCTCCCTGCACCCTCCCATGAACCTTCTCCGCCTCCCACTCCAACTCCTACACATGCGGCACCTCTGATCTCTAGCACTCCCCGTAAGTCCTACAAGGCTGTCAACCTCCTCCACAATTACACTCCTTTCACTGCGGCTGCATCAGGCATTCCTCCGATAACTGTCACTTACATGAGGTTATGCACCTTGACATCCTTGGTCTCATGGAAACATGTCAGACGGCCAGCTCTGTCTGCATCCTTGACCCTCTCCTTGGCCCGCCACCACTGTGCAGGGGGGGTGTGCCCTTGGCTTCCCTGAGGGTATTCCTGCCACTGTCACACCTACTTAGACCTACTCCACTCTGGAATGGCTTGTGTGAGGTTACTGTCCACCACACCTTGACATTCCAAACAGTGCGTACTGTGTCTGGGAAAACTGGTCAAATGTACTACTTCCTTTCTGAGTGTCCTCACCTCTCCTCCTCACTCATGTCCCCAGACACAGAATTCCTCATCCTTGGTGCGGTACGCATCCACCTGCATGCCTGTTGACGCCCCCACCTGACCTTTCTGTGACCTCAGCAACTCCCTCTCACCCTCTAGACTCCCGTCTGTCCCTACTCATTCTGCAGGGCACACTCTTGATGCTCTGATCTCATCTGACTTTCCCCTCTCCGTCCATCTCTGCACTCCTCTCTCCTGGAGTGATCACATTCTCCTCTCCTCCCAGCTCACCCTCAACACCCCACAGGCAAAGCCACCCTCACCACTGTCACACACCTTCTTTGTATTCCGACCCATGAAGTGTGTGTCAGTCGAGGCTCATGCTGCCAAAATGTCCCCCCCATCCAGCTCCCCCTTAGGCTCACTCCCATCCTGACAGGGCCCACTCCATGCTCCACTCCATGTCAGGTACACTGGATGTCTTAGCCACGGTCATGACCACCTGTCTGAAGCCCCATGCCAATGCAGAGTCCTGGCATGACTCGGATCTTGGGAACCCAAACCACAGGTGCCGGGTGGCAGAGAGGGAATGTCCTGCATCATGGCCATCCTCTGGCAAACTGGCCTGCCACATGCTCCAAAGGCAATAGCGCCTCACCCTTCTCACCAAGATGAGATCCCCAATCCAAGGGCACATATCTGCGGCATGTGACAACTCTGCAGGACACATAGAAATCTGAAAGGACCTTGCCGAGCCAGAGGCAGTGTGTACCTCCCCTGTCCCCTCCGAGCCCACAGCACAGCATGATTGTCTCTGTACCCCTATAGGCCACCCCCCCCAGCACTTGTCTGCGCCTAACACCATCTGCCCTTGACGTCAAGTCCTACTTACCTTGTACAGCACTTCCAGCCGCCACTCCCCCTTGCACTTCATTGTGCCACCCACCCCTGCACTTGCGTGACATGAATGACACCAGCACCAGTAGTATTGTTGACTGGCATCCCCTTCTGCCCCACCACCCCTCAGTGCTCCGCTGCACCTACAAACATTACTTGACCGGTGCTTCACGAATGCAAAATTATTCCGTTACAGGTGTTGGGGAGGTGGAATCACAATGTTTACTGCATTATGTTGATCTAGACAAGGCACTGTGCATCGTTGCCAATTTGGACTAGCAGATCCATGTACAACATGTATACTAATTGATGTGACGATGCAATGTCAGGACCAGAGTGGTTGAAATCCAAAAAAGTAGCCCTCCTCTCCCTCCTCACTTGGTGGCTATGTCACATGCCATGTGTGTGATGGCATGTGCCTTTGACATGGCAATCACCGCCCAATGTGTGATGGCAGTGCTAGGCATCAAGGTGAGCAGGCGTTGCTCTCCAATCAGTACATAGTATGCCCTGAGCCTCCCCTACAGACCCAGTGATGGTGAATGCATAGGAGGACTCCCAGTCATGTAGGACATGTGTCGTAGGACTACTGCCTATGTTGTTCATCAGCCCTTGTTGCATGCCATGGTGCTAATGCCTGTTTCCATTTTTCTCTTTCATGTCTTTGCAGGGGACGAAGCACTTGTTGATGCTGGGGATGTGGTGGTGGAGCCGTCCCAGGAGGGCAACCCGGGCCGACCTACCACAAGTGAGGGACGTGGTGTGTTTGTGGGTGAAAACCCACAAGTGCTGCAGGCCGTGCTGTCGAGGGGTGTCTCTGGGGGTTCCTCCCCCGAGCAGTATTCAGGTGTAGACTCGGAGGATGACACCTATGTGCAGTCGCACGTGAGTGTTCTTGGGAGAGAATCTCCTCTGTCCGACCCACCTGCAGCCAGGCCATTGGCCTCAATGGGGATGTCAGTGTCGGCAGATCAGCCTCCGGTGGTTACGGATGCAGGGCCACACCACCCAATCTCTGATCCTGTTCCTGGGGCTGCAGATCAGAGAGGGAATGCAGTCCTGCAGCCTGAGGCCTTGCCGGCACAGCAAGGCGCAGTCCGCCTTGCCCCAGGCAGGTGTGGTGCCCGTCAACGTGGTGGCCGTATGCCACCTGGCAATACCGTATGGGAGCAATCCATCTACGGTATGGCCACCCAACAGGCAGCATCATCCGAGATGATTGCACAGGCCATGGATAGGGTGGCCACTTCCATTGTCCCCCCAGAAAGGCTGATGGAGCGACTGGAGCAGGCTACAGAGTCCATCTGCCAGGCACACAGGGAGGATATGTTGGCGTCCAACATGGACAGGCGGGCGGCACTGGCGACTCTGGGGGAATCACTTTCCATGGAGTCCCAGCGCCACAGGGAAGCCCTGAGGGAAGAACTCCGTCACCTCAGGTCGACCCTGTTAGAGCTTGAGGCTTCATCCCATAGAAGGACAGAGGAGCAGCTGGAGCGTCTGACACGGACGCTCTCGGCCGAGATGCAGGCAACTCGTGCGGAGGTCAGGTCATCCCGGGAGTTACTGCATGGGGACCTCCGCATGATTATAACCCAGAACCAGAACTACCAGACCCGCCTGCTTGCAGCCATGGAGGAGCAAACTCGTGCTTTGCGTGGGCTGCCTCCCATTGTCACACCATCTTCTGAGGCAGCTCCCCCACCTCCAGAGTCAGCTGCAGGGTCTGGGCAGAGCCATAGCGACTCATCTCCCACAACAGAGTAGCCGTGTGGGCCACGAGCCTATGGGGTGTTTTCCTTTCCCATGATCCACACAGGTGGATTGTGGCGTGCATCCTGTCCTCGGACCTCATAGGTGGCCCCCCCCCCCCCGCCGGCCCTTTCATGGCCATTTTTTCTCTTTTTCATTTTTATTTTGCAAGAGTGTTGCCTTGTGTGGGTACCTGGGCATACACTGTATTGTGGCTGGGCACATGCAGGCTTGTCCTGAGTTTGGTTTCGATGCTTGGGTAGCAGACATCCACACCCCTCCTGCTTCCGTTTCCATGGGCTTGCAAAGGGTGTGCCCAAGTGACAGCAAATTACACGGTGACATTGGACTCCCATGAGCTGTTGGCCAGTCCATAGTCAATACTGTGTAGACATTCATAGTGTTCATTGTTGTTGCACCTAACTATGCATGATGGTATGATATGTGCCTCTACTTACATATGTTGCTCATGTTTTGCAGGTATTTCACACAGATCTTCACAAGGGCATACTCTCTGGAGTCACACTACATGTCGGTAGATGTGCACTGACACTTTTGCATGGCGCCATCACTGTACACCTGGACGGTGAGGACATACCAGCAGATTCAGGTAATGAGACTACCATTGATTACATGCAATGTGTCTTGTTTGGGTGGGCTTCAGGGTGGGTTGGTGTGTAATTTGATAGAAATTACTCTTACACAGGTGTGTAGTAGTGGCCCCAGGGCGGTTAGCTGCTCAAGTGCGGCTATGTTCCATTTTGGGCACTGCTATTTGTGACACTGGTGTCATGTTGTGATGGCCAGTTTGTTTGCTGTCACATACCATGACATGGTGTCCTCAGTGGCGGGACTGTGAAGGGAGTGGGTGACATGGCAATGTTGTCATGTAGTGAATCGCCTGTGGCAATGCATTTTAGATTGATGGAGTTGTGTCTTTGCATTGTGATGCATAGCTGGTGTATGTGTAGCTAGGGGTGCACACATATTGACACTTCCATGTTAACAATCTCAGGCTGATGTGTATCTGACAGTTCATTGTCAAGTAATTTTCAGACATTGTCAGGTAGAGTCATCATTGATTGTCAGATGGTATGTGCCAGAGCAGTGTGCACTAGCCAGCACTGTGATTCCTAGGTGAAGAAGTTGGCCACCAGTTGCGTACGGGCTGCCTCCCCCCGTGCCCTTTCCCCTCCCATGCGCAGCGGGCGTGCATGTGGTTGTGGATGTGGGGGCACCACCATGTCCACGGGCAGGCCCCGGCGTGTTGCAACGTTGTGCAGGACACATGCTGCCACTATGATCCTGCACACTATTCGGGGAGCATATAACAGCTGCCCGCCAGAACGGTCAAGGGAGCGAAAGCGTGACTTCAGCACTCCGAATGTGCGCTCCACTATGCCCCGTGTAGCAATGTGGGCTGTGTTGTACCTTACCTGGGGTGGCGTGGTGGGGTTCCGGATTGGGGTCATCATGTGGGGGCTGATAGGGTAGGCACTGTCCCCTGCGGAGGTGGTGATGGGTATCATTAGTGGTGTTGTGTCATGACCCAGTATCTGACATGCATGCATGTGGAGTGGCATTCATGCTCACCAAGCAGCCATGTATCTCCATGCTGGCCAGCCTCTAGGTCCCGGCATAGGGTAGACATTCTGTAGATGAAGCTGTCGTGGGTGGACCCTGGATAGTTGGCATATACTGATGTGATGATTCCCTTGCCATTGCATACAACTTGGACGTTGATGGAATGCCAGTGCTTGCGGTTTCTATAGATGTGCTCTGTTGCCCTGGGAGGACGTAGAGCCACATGTGTGCAGTCAATAGCACCAAGCACTTTGGGGATTTGAGCCACACCATAGAATTCCTGGATGCACGTCCGCCTTTCTGCATGAGTCCTGGGGAGATATATGTGCCTGCGGACTGAGGGCCGTGCAGTGATGATGTTCAAGACCTGGTGTAGGCAGCGTGACTGCGTGGCCTGTGACACACCACCCACTATGGCACTTGTCCGCTGAAAGGATCCAGTGGCCAAGAAGTGCAGTACATTCAGGACCTTCTGCAGGGGGCTGAGTGCTTGGGAGCACAGGGTGGGTGATGTGAGGTCATCCTCCCACTCACTGACCAGGTCCAGTATGATGTGTGCTGGAAACCTGTACCTCCCATACACCTGGTCATCAGGCATCCCGAATAGGCTGGTTCTGGGTGTGAATATTCTGGCCCTGACTCTCCTCCTCATCCTCCTTTGGTAGCCCACTGCCACTGCTGCTAGGAACGGTATGTTCATCCTGGCATCTGGCTTGTTTATTGAAAAGTGCGCAAATTAATGCCTTGCGCGTGTAGTAGGCAGCGTGTGAGCCTCGCACCCCTGGAATCGAGTTCCCACTCCAATCGCGTGTATATATTCCCACGCTGCAGGCATACAGGTGCGCTGACGTACTTGCCTGTGTAAGGGGCCGCGCGGCCCTGAAATACACGTACATAGGCCAATGGCGTGTACGCGCACTTTTGGCCAATTACACGCGATGAAATACACGTACATAGGCCAATGGCGTGTACGCGCACTTTTGGCCAATTACACGCGATGAAATACACGTACATAGGCCAATGGCGTGAACGCGCACTTTTGGCCAATTACACGCGATGAAATACACGTACATAGGCCAATGGCGTGAACGCGCACTTTTGGCCAATTACACGCGATTACACTCAGACGTGCAGGATTTCCACGTGTGCTCCGTCTTCACGTGCTGAGTGGGGAACGCCCGTGCGGATCACGTCAGACGCGCTCACGCGATGAGGGACTCTGGTCCAATAGAATCGCGTATGCGTGCTGACGCACTTACGCGCTAAGGGCCTTTCCTCGGATTTCACGCTGACGTGCAGGAATTTCACGTGCCAAATCACTCCGTATCAAGCTGGCCACCCGAAAACACACGGAACACCACGCTCCTGCCCCGAAGGCCGAGTTACTGCCCCCCAAGTGCCCTGAGCAGCCTCCCACGTGCTATCTGCTGCTGCCTGCCTGCCTGCCTGCCTGCTGCCACCGTGCCCTGCCATTTGGTGCCTGCACATCAGCCATCTGCAGGGGTCCAGTTGCTGTGTCCACCCCTGCTGGAACTGAAGACTCCCAACTGGGATTACATCGCTCCACAGCCCAGCCCCAGGACCCAGTTGCCCACCCACACCTGCCTCTGGGGTTGCCATGTCGGGCACTTCTACATCTGGCACCAGTGGCAACCCCAGGCCAGAGGGGCAGAGGGGCACCAGCTTCACTGCCACCGAAGTTGGTGTCCTGGTGGAGCATGTCCTGGGGCAGTATGATGCCCTCTTTGGATCGTCCCGCGCCAGCAAGGAAGGACGGGAGAGGATCTGGGCCGACTGTGTGGTTGCCATCAACGCGGAGGGGGTGGCAACCCGCAACGTCTTGAAGATCAAGAAGCGCTGGGAGGACTTGAGGTCCAGGACCCTTGTGAAGGCCCGGCGCCTCGTGGAGGGGGGCCGGGGCCACATGAGTACCATCCAGAAGAGGGTCCTGGAACGCGTACGCCCAGCGCTCCACGCCCAGATCCTTGAGAGGGAGACCCGTCTGGAGTTGAGCGGTAAGTGTCCAAGCATCACTGTGTGAGACAGGGCATGTTGCGGTGTGCTGGTTCTATGATACTTGCCTGTATGTGTGCCATGTGCCATATATGCATGTATGTGTGCTGGGACATCATGGTACTGCCTGTGCGACCAGTGATGTGTGACCCACATGGTTGTTGCATGTGTAGAAATGCGGCATGGGGAGCACTATGCAGATTTGGGACATGAGAGCATGGCAGTCTCTGTACCTGGACATGGATGGGGGTGAGGATGGGTGCTGATGCCAGGTACATATATGGTAGCCATGTCTGTGTGCCTGACCTGCATGTCTGTGACTTGTGCATGCCATGGATGCATGACTCATGTGTGTGACAATGCACAGATTCAGTGACGCACCCACCTTACCCTTGTTTTGCCTGTGTTTGGTGTGATTGTGGCCAGATGGATGTGACTGAGGTGTAGTGTGTGCATGTGATATGCATGAGCCATGATGCATGTGAGTTACATTTCATTGAATGTTTCAATAGTCATTTGGACATGCATGGAAATGTGCATGGCATGCACCATGCCTGTTACTGTGTGTGTTTCGCCTGCACTGACCCATGTGTTGTGGAGGGACATGATGGAAGTGTACTTTGACAGGGGTGCTCATCTGCTATTGCTTCCTGTCTAGGGGACCATTGTACAGTAGCCTGATGCTTGTGTTCTTTGTCTCCCTCTACACAGCGGCTAGTGAAGAAGAGGGCGGAGACGGCGCTGTGGAGCAAGGCGGCGGGGATGCCCCCACGGCTGCAGCGGAAGGGGTGGGTGAGCCCCCACAGGGGCCTGCTACGGCGGGAGACGGTGAGGAGCCATCCAGGTTGGTGGTTTGCACAGAGGAGGAGGAGGCCGACACTGGTGCACACATGGGCCCTGGTGGGAGCATCCCTGCTGGTGCAAGTGGTGCAGTCCAGGGCCAGGGGCAGGAGGCAGCACAGGTCACCGTGGAGGGGCCTGTGCATGTCGCTGTCCCTGACCCTGTGAGTGCACCACCATGCACCAGCAGGGATGCCCCGTCCCAGGCCCGTCCGCAGGTAGAGGGGATGTCCATGTCAACTGACTCCCCTCCACCTGCGGCCGTGGGAACCCCTGGCCGCGTGGAGCAGGTCCTGATTGGGGTCGCGATGCGCACGGCTGTGATTCGTGATGCCGTGCGTGCTTCCCGGGAGGAGCACGCACGTCATCACGAAGTGCACCGTGCCGACGTGGCCCAATTGGGATCGGCCATGTTCGGGGGGTTCCTGCATGTGTTGGCCAATCTGACGGCCCTCTCCTCCTCTGTGCAGGCTATCCACCAGTCGTTCTCCTTGCCGTCTTCCGGCCCAGATGCCACCATGGCCCCCTGTGGACCTGCCCCAACCAATGCAGCCAGCTCGGTGGGGATCCCATCCCTGCCGCAGTTGGGAGTCGGAGGTCCAGCAGGGGTGGACGACACAGCAAGTGGACCCCAGCAGATGGAAGATGTGCCGGCATCATTGGGCAGGGCACGTGCACGACGGCGTCGGTGGTTACCATCAGCCTGGATGCCGTCGTGCTGGCAGAGGCAGTGGCGTCGCAGGCAGCAGCGGGCTCGACGTGGGAGGCATCATGGCTCAGGGCCATCAAGATCGGAGGGGCAGGCATCGGCCGGAGGGCAGGGCAACCCTGGCATGGCGGTGTGTTCCGTGTGGGAGGAGTTTGGCCAGCGGATAGATGCGGAGCGGCAGCGGGCGGAAGAGGAGCGGCTCGCCATGGCCAGGGCGGAGATCTCCATGCATCAGGCATTGAGGCGGGCTGCGTGCCTCGAGGAGGCTCGCAGGGAATTTGGAGAGCACATGGGGTTGTCCCTGCGAGACCTCGGGGCCAGGACTGAGTCCCGCCTCCAGGACATAGACATGGAGTTCGAGGATGCCCTGGCCAACATCACCAAGTGAGCCGCAGGACTAGCCCGCTGCCTCTGTATATAGTTTTTTAGTTAGTTAGTGCTAGGTTTCCTTTATTTGAAATTTTTTTTTGGACCGCTTGGACAATGGCCACTTCTTTGTACATATTTTTTTAGATAGTTAGTATTAGGTTTAATTAGTGGTGTTGGGCTCATGGACCCTTGAACAATCCTGTAAATATAGTTATTTTTTTTGTGAGATAATTTATTTTTACTTTCATATTGGTCACACCATGTCGTAATGGTTTATGTTTCATTTCATTCTACTTGTGTTTACTTTGGACAAAATCGATTCTTTTTTCTATCCTTTGTTTTTTGGTTTCTCATTTTTGTTCCCAGACATGGACCTTTTATTTGCTTTCCCAGATAGTTGTCAGAGTTTACTTTATTTTTATTTTTTAATACATTTTTATATTATCTTACACTTGTGTCATTTTTTCTTTGATTTCTTACATGCCATGATATGGGTTTTGACATTGACTTGCACCCATTGTGTATGTGTGTGTGGCGGACATGTGTTCTTTTGCTTAGTTGCCTTTGGGGTTGTGTCATGTGATTGCATTCACTATGTGGGTGCATGCAATCCTTGCCTGGGTGTTTGTGCTGGGTATGCTGGTCATTACTGCCATTATTGTGTATCGTCAGGACCAGGGGCCAGGGGGACATGGGTGGGGGCCTGGTGGAGGGTGCCCCAGGTGGATGGGGGGTTGGGGGTGGTGGGAGACATGGCTTGCCCATGGGTGGGGTCCTGCTGGCAGGTTGCCCACAGTGCTGGGGGTGGGGGTGGTGGGAGACATGGGTTGCCCATGGGTGGGGGCCTGCTGGCAGGTTGCCCACAGTGCTGGGGGTGGGGGTGGTGGGAGACATGGGTTGCCCATGGGTGGGGGCCTGCTGGCAGGTTGCCCACAGTGCTGGGGGTGGGGGTGGTGGGAGACATGGGTTGCCCATGGGTGGGGGCCTGCTGGCAGGTTGGCCACAGTGCTGGGGGTGGGGGTGGTGGGAGACATGGGTTGCCCATGGGTGGGGGCCTGCTGGCAGGTTGGCCACAGTGCTGGGGGTGGGGGTGGTGGGAGACATGGGTTGCCCATGGGTGGGGGCCTGCTGGCAGGTTGGCCACAGTGCTGGGGGTGGGGGTGGTGGGAGACATGGGTTGCCCATGGGTGGGGGCCTGCTGGCAGGTTGCCCACAGTGCTGGGGGTGGGGGTGGTGGGAGACATGGGTTGCCCATGGGTGGGGGCCTGCTGGCAGGTTGCCCACAGTGCTGGGGGTGGGGGTGGTGGGAGACATGAGCAGGTGTGCAGGGTAGTTCCCTGTGGTGTGTGCTGCCTGCAGGGGCCGTGGAGGGTGTACAGGTAATGCCTGGGAGCACACAGCCAAATCGCGTGTGCAACTTCCCGCGCACCCCTCGAATCCACGTTCCCTGCCATATCGCGTGTGGGACTTCCCGCGCGCCCCTGAAATCCACGTACCCGGCCATATCGCGTGTGCAACTTCCCGCGCGCCCCTGAAATCCACGTACCCGGCCATTTCGCGTGTGCAACTTCCCGCGCACCCCTCGAATCCACGTTCCCTGCCATATCGCGTGTGCAACTTCCCGCGCACCCCTCGATTCCACGTTCCCTGCCATATCGCGTGTGGGACTTCCCGCGCGCCCCTGAAATCCACGTACCCGGCCATTTCGCGTGTGCAACTTCCCGCGCACCCCTCGATTCCACGTTCCCTGCCATATCGCGTGTGCAACTTCCCGCGCACCCCTCGATTCCACGTTCCCTGCCATATCGCGTGTGGGACTTCCCGCGCGCCCCTGAAATCCACGTACCCGGCCATTTCGCGTGTGCAACTTCCCGCGCACCCCTCGAATCCACGTTCCCTGCCATATCGCGTGTGGGACTTCCCGCGCGCCCCTGAAATCCACGTACCCGGCCATTTCGCGTGTGCAACTTCCCGCGCACCCCTCGATTCCACGTTCCCTGCCATATCGCGTGTGGGACTTCCCGCGCGCCCCTGAAATCCACGTACCCGGCCATTTCGCGTGTGCAACTTCCCGCGCACCCCTCGATTCCACGTTCCCTGCCATATCGCGTGTGGGACTTCCCGCGCGCCCCTGAAATCCACGTACCCGGCCATTTCGCGTGTGCAACTTCCCGCGCACCCCTCGATTCCACGTTCCCTGCCATATCGCGTGTGGGACTTCCCGCGCGCCCCTGAAATCCACGTACCCGGCCATTTCGCGTGTGCAACTTCCCGCGCACCCCTCGAATCCACGTTCCCTGCCATATCGCGTGTGGGACTTCCCGCGCGCCCCTGAAATCCACGTACCCGGCCATTTCGCGTGTGCAACTTCCCGCGCACCCCTCGATTCCACGTTCCCTGCCATATCGCGTGTGGGACTTCCCGCGCGCCCCTGAAATCCACGTACCCGGCCATTTCGCGTGTGCAACTTCCCGCGCACCCCTCGATTCCACGTTCCCTGCCATATCGCGTGTGGGACTTACCGCGCGCCCCTGAAATCCACGTACCCGGCCATTTCGCGTGTGCAACTTCCCGCGCACCCCTCGATTCCACGTTCCCTGCCATATCGCGTGTGGGACTTCCCGCGCGCCCCTGAAATCCACGTACCCGGCCATTTCGCGTGTGCAACTTCCCGCGCACCCCTCGATTCCACGTTCCCTGCCATATCGCGTGTGGGACTTACCGCGCGCCCCTGAAATCCACGTACCCGGCCATTTCGCGTGTGCAACTTCCCGCGCACCCCTCGATTCCACGTTCCCTGCCATATCGCGTGTGGGACTTACCGCGCACCCCGGTATGCACGCACACGTTTATTTTTTCTCTCTGCGCGTGTCTGTGTTTGTGGGTACCCCTTTGTACGTCATTTGTCCAGGAGGGCAACAGTATTGTACATTGGTTATGTCTGTATATAGGTGCTATTTGTTGGCGCGCCTTTTAGCGCACATTTCTTGCAGGCGCAGACACGCTACCGCCTGCTTTCTTGTGGCGGTCGTGTTTGTGCCTGTTTGTGCCTGTGCGCTGCTTTGAGCGTGCGCTTTTTTGCCCTATTCTATTCCATGAATACGTGTTGTATGCGAGCGTGTGGGCGTTCCGCGCACTTGCCTCCTGAACTTTCCCCGTGCCGCCCACATTCTTCCCCATTCCGAGTGTTGTGCCCCATTTTATTCCCCATTCCGAGTGTCCCGCCCTGTGTTCCGCCTACTTTAGAGCTGTGCGCTGCGCTCGGAGTGATGGCGCAGTGGCCGTGGCGCACGACGTTGGTTGACCTGTGCGCCGGCCTGCGCCGCGCGCTTTTTCGGCGCACGTCCTCTGCTTTTCTTGCGCACGGACTTCCATGAATCGACGTGCGCTGGTTTCCCTGCGCTTTGCGCTGATTTTCGGCGCAGCGCACGTATTGGCCCCTCTGCGCCGGGATTTTCGGCGCACATTTATTCCATGAATCGAATGTTTAGACACTCCGTGTCAAAATATTTCACATTGTTCAACACACTAAAATTAAGAAATAGTTGTTATTGTAATTATCAGAAGTATAATATCGTAAAACAGTGGGTAAATGAACAATATACCCTCTGTATTATTTGCAGAAAGACAGAGTTTTGGTAAAGGTAAAATCCATAACATTAAAAGTGCAACTACTGAGTCAATCCCTGTTACAAAGTGAATACATATCAATATCAGTTTCTTCAGCGTTATCTCTGAGAATAAAGAAACGTTCACACTTTCAGCAGGCTCACGTCTTGATTTGTACATGGTTCTTTTTCAAAATGTTCTTTCAAAAGCCATCTAATGCTGTTGTGGGCTTTCTGATCTGCGCTTATTTTTAATGTACTTTACTATATCCTTTCTTAACATCTACATAGCAACATACAAATAAGTTAAATATATCTATTTAAGCCTCTAAGTGCTGATGTGCTATCCATAATTAGCATCCAATCAAACCTAGTACCAGTCATTAAAGCTATAGCCTGCCATTTTCGATATTTTTAATCACGCTATACAACTTGAATGTTTTTATTTATTCCTATAGCTCTGATTGGTCAGCCTATATTTTCAAGGGCTCCATGTCCACTCCATATCAACATGCCTGACATGCCAGCCCCCAATCAACCGAATATTAAAACATTTTTATTCACATTGAAATGCCAAACCCCTTCCAAATGTTTCCTTTACATTATAAAATTATAACAGTGTGCCCTAAAAAGCCCAGCCTCCTTTTTATTGTACCTCTATAAAAAAACTGTTATAAAATCATGACGTCAGACACTCTGCCTAGCCTAATATTGCATCTATATAAACACCTTTATCAATGACTCCAACTTTAGATAAAAATAATGCAAAGTACATATAACATTTATATAAAATAATTAAAGGTCTTTTCAAATGTCCACCAACTTTATAACAAAAATTATGTAAAATATATATATTACATTTATATGAAATAATTAAAGCTCTTGTCAAATGTACTCCAACTTTATATTAAAGCTGTTATGAAATTATGATGTCACCCAATCTGCCTTTATATTCCAGCTCTATTAAATCTATATAAAATCATGAGATGAGACACTCTGCCTAGCTTATATATATAACATCTATATTAAAACTGTTATCAATGACATCAACTTTATATAAAAATAATGTAAAGTACATATAGACATTTTTCAAAGGTCTTATCAAATGTCCGCCAGCTTTATATGAACATGATATCAAATAGATATAACGTTTATATGAAATAATTAAAGTTCTTATCAAATGTCCGCCAACTTTATATAAAAGCTGTTATAGAATTATGACGTCAAGCAGTCTGCCTAGCTTTTTATTCCATCTCTATTAAATCTACATAAAATCATGACGTCGGCACTATATTTTGAAAACCCAACCCACTCCTGTGTCATCAAAGCATCACCACCTACTAACACTCGCAGTGAAGTTTAGATTCACTTCATATCAAATCATCTAAAATCGTATCAAAGTACACACACACACTTTATATCAAAAATATACATTTAATATAAAATGCATATCAACTTTGATATGAAATGTATATTACATTTATATCAAACCCATACCATAATCATATCAAAAGGGTGGGATTAATACCAGAAGCAGGGGGCATTCCCACCTGTCAAAATGTCATGGCTTTATAAAGGGGGCCCCATGTACTACTATTGTGGGTTGCAGCCCTGCTTACCACATCCCTGCTCTAGTCTTCTTGGAGGGGATAAACAGGGTTTATGATTCTGAGTGAAGATAATTGACCTGATAACCCTTGTGACCTGAACCACTTTAAAATCCTGCCTTGAAAGTTTCTGGGCTGCACAACATGGTATGGCGTGACTGTTACCTGTAAGTAAAAGCCCCACTTTTTATTCCAATTGCTTTTCTTTAGTTTTAGACTTTTTAACCAACAACATTTTACATATGAATGCATATTGTATACCAAGAATGAAATACTATTCACCTGATTATTACAGGCCCTGGCTGTTTTAGGTACACAAATCTCTTTTAGAATTCATAATTTGTTTAAGTTGATGAACATGTTTGAACTATTCATATTACACACTGATCAGTGAACATAGAATACTGATTACTGATCATGGGAAAATGAAATGCAACTACTTCCCATTTGCCAAAACCAATGCCTAACAAAATGCAAAGGTTAGCAACACTTCTCGTTTATTTAAAGGAGGTAGCGTAAGAATTGGAGGCTCAAATTACAGCAGTTGAGACCGATCCAAGACGGAATCAAGGGTTGTCAGTGGATAATGCAGGCGCAGCCCCAAATGCAGGGAGGACTGAGGACATTAGAGACATCTCAAAGATATCTGCCATCACACTTTCCTCTACAACGACCAGGTAAGACACTCACTTTCTGAACTGAATTATCAAACCCTCTTAATGGTATAATAACATTATCAGAGCCACAGCACGTAAAAACTTGCTGTCTCAAGGATGGGTCGTTGGTGAATAAGTTGTCATCTCACAGAAATATGGGGGTCATTATGGGTTTGCCGGTATCCCCTTGGTAATTCTGGCAGAATACTAGCAAACGACCCTGTCGTTACCAGCACCTTACATCCCGGGATCACCAGGTGCCAGCACCAGTGATCATTCCCAAATCCATGAATTGCAATGGTGAATAATTTTTCCTGGAAGAGGTTTTCTATCGTATGTGATAAGATGTTAAATGACATTGATTCTAACAGAGAAGAGTTAACTAACAGACCTAACTGTACAAAAAAGAGATTGTTTAATTGGGACTGGATTCAAACAGTGGGAACAATGCATGGTTACACATCCTTGGCTCATCTTGCAGGGGATCATAAGAATATTAGAAACTTTAGATTTGTTCCTGTACATTTATCCTAGTCGTGAGGTTTGAAGTGAATTTCTGAGATTTAGATGGAACGTTCTCTTAACAAAAGAAATGTTGCAGACATATAATATGTTAGAACCAGATGATGTCTTGTGCAGATTTTGCAGAGCTGCTAATATAGTCAGTCAGTGAAGTTTATTCGGATAAGAAACATCATCAAACACAAGCATTAAAACATATAAAATCAATTTCCAGTAAAAAGAAGGAAAAAAAAGAAAATCGTTATTATGAAGCATGAGGATAAAAAATGACAGTAACAGATTCAAAACCTTTAAACAAACCCATTAAAACCATGTGTCTCAAAACAGTGAAAACAATTTCCATCCCTTTAAAATCCCCTTTCTTCAGTACATTGTACTTTTCAAATAAGACAGGAGGGCCCAGGCAGTCAGTTCTGATTCAGCCATCAAAAGAAACAGCAAAATGGGCCTATAAAGGCAGATATCAGTAGTCTTGACAATCTGCAGGATAGTGCGTCTTCTAATGTCCCCATATACATGGCAGAATAGTATGAAATGTTTCAGATCCTCAAACAGATTTCACGATCTCCATGCTCTTCTGTAATCTGAACACAATGTTGCTTATGTCGATGTCGTCGTTCTCTCTGACTTTGTGTAACCAAGGTGGTACCAGTGTGGATGCAGCTCTTCTCCCTCTCAACATCTGAAACGGAGGTACTCCTGTAATGGCATTTGGCGTCAAGCGCTGCGCTGCCACAGCCTCTTTTACGTTTTTGCAGGGATTCATGCCTGATGCGCATGCCAATTGTTAGGCTCCGTTAATGAATCGGTTCACCCTTTCTACCAGCCCATTTGCCTGTGGGTGATACAGGCTTGCTCTCAATTGCTGTATATTGTGCTTCTTGAGAAAGCTTTCCATGTCTCTGGAAACTATTTGTACTCCATTGTCCATCACAATCTCTTTAGGGAGTCCTTCTCTTTGAAAAATGGAGCTGAGTACTTCCATTACTGTGCCTGCGGTGGTGTTTACCATGAATTCAACTTCGACCCACTTGGAGAGATAGTCCACCGTGTCTACCTCGTATTTGTTGTTGCTTGACATGCTGTCCAAAGTGACAATAAAATCCAGGCCTATGTAATGCCAGGCACAGGGTGGGATTTCTTTGGGTATCATGGGTGCTTGTCTCACTTTTAGCCATTTGTCACTGTTTGCGCATTCATGGCATCTTTCGAACATTGTCCTTACTTCTTGGTCCATTCCAGGCCACCAATATGCGCTGCGCACTCTGCGTCGTGTCAAATTGCTGCCTAAATGACCTGCATGCGCTCTACATAATATCACTATGCTAATATCACTATGCAGATGTCTCTTGGAGGAATTACTTTGTTGCCACTCATTACTAGACCATCCATTTCTGTGATCTTGTCGCTGACTTTCCAACATGGTCGCAGACCTTCCGGTATTGCTCTCTCGTTAGGCCTACATTTGCAGGCCCATTCTTTTACTCGGCCCAGGGCATCATCATGTCTCATTTCCTCCTGCCAATGAGACTCGCTCATCTCCATAAAGTCCTTGTTTCTAAGGTCTCCTATAAATGCCACAACGCATTCATCTTCCAGGAATGTGGTGCCCGCGGTACTTGCATCCAGTAACCTGGACATGCAGTCCGCTTGGGTGCTCTTCCAGCCCAAAATAAGGTTAATCTCATATGTGTACGCTTGCAATTTGGCAGAAATTCTTGCTAGGCATGGTGTCGCTGTTTTTGTGCCCCCGGGACTCAACATGTGTGCAAGGAATTTGTGGTTGGTGACCTGGCGGAACTTGGTTACCCAAACGTATGATCTGAAATACTCCATTGCCCAGGCGCATGCCAGCATCTCCTTCTGGACCGTAGAGTAGTTTTTCTCTGAAGTGACCAGTGCTTACAACATGACGGCAACAATATTTTTGGTATCTCCCTTTTTTTGGATGAGGGTGGCGCCCAAGACGTATGCACTGGTGTCTGTCTTTATGTATGTTTCCCATTCAGGATGGAATGGTTTGAGACAGTGTGCATGTAGGATTCTCTTCTTGATTCCCGCAAAGGCCCCGATTTGCTGTAATTCCCACGTGTACTCTGCATCCTTCCTCAGGAGCTCTTTCAAGGGAGATGTAGTTTCGGAAAATATGGGAATGAATTTCGCATACTATTCTGCGAGGTCCAGGAATTACCACAGCTCATCTTTTGAAGTCGGGCCAGGGCATCAACTATAGCCTGGAGCAGGTTTTTCTTTGTGCTCACTCCTTCTTTCGCGATGCGGCAACCCAAGTACTCTACTTCGCAAGCTCCAATTATGCATTTCTTGTGGCGAAGGTGGACTCCTGTCATCTGTAGTTTGCCAAGGACGTCTCTTAGCGCTCTGTCATGGGTTTCTGCATCTTTGGCATACACAAGGATGTTGTCTTGGAAGTGTGACAAGTTGTTGATGCCGTGCAGCAGTGAGTTCACAATTCTTTGGAATGCTGAGGCAGCGGATGATAACCCAAATGGCATTTGTTGGTATTGAAATGTGCTGAATGGTGTGATGAATGCTGTGAGTGGGGGTAAGGCCTTGTGTAGGTCTATCGGATTGTAGGCACCTCGCATATGAAGTTTTGTAAAGATGTTTGCTTCCTTCATCATCACTATGATTTTGTTGATGCTGGGCAAGGGAAAACAGTCCATGACCACCTCCAGGTTGAGGCTGCGTAGATCTATGCACACTCTCAAGTCATTGGAGGATTTTTTCTTTATGAGAACCATCATGCTTAGCCATTCAGAGGACTCAACGGTCTCAATTGTACCTTCCTTGACCATTTTGTCGCTGGAATGGGCCTGACCTTGTGCTTGACCGGCACAGCATTGGGTTTTAAGTGGATTTTAAGTGGATTTTGCGCATGCCGTTTTTTATTTTCCCAGGTGTTTCGGAGATCGGAATGTGGAACACACTTCTCAGCTCTGGCGCTCCTCCTGAGGAGACCAACAGCACTTGTTCAGCAGTGCTGGGATCTAACCGAATGCTCAGTTTGTGTTGGTTGTCCCATCCGAGTACTGCAGGACCTTCGGTCAAGAAATAGACTTTTGTTGTGGTGCATCTATCCTTGAATTCAAGTTTGGCTTTTATGTAGCCCAATCGGTCTATGGCGGCTTCCCCAAAGACTGTGGGTCTTTGCTTAGTGCTTCTAATCTCAACCAAGTCACGTCCCATCATGTTTTAGTATGTCCGGATGGGGAGGATGGTCCGGTCCGAACCCCGAATCGGCTATGACGTGTGTTCTCTTTCCATCCACTCTCACTACGCAATGGGGTTTCTCTCTTCTGAGAGCTAAGTTAACCATGATTACCATTGGCCTATCGTCTGGTTCTTCCTCATCGCTTGTTCCTCTGTCTCGTCAATGTGGGTGACATTCTTATCCAAACATGTGTAGGCTACGTCAACATGACCAAATCGCCTGCAGTTGGAACACTCTTTGTTCCTTGCGGGACAGTCTCGATCGTTGGCCAGATGCTTAGTACTGGCACATCTGTAACACTTTGGGGAATCTCTCCACTTGGGTCATTTCTCTCTAGCAGATTCTCGCAGCTTTCTGTCTCTGCGCCCCTTCCATTGCACAGCTGCCATTTCAGGTGCAGGTGGCGGTCCACCTACTTCTCTGCGTCTGCTTGAGGTCTCCTCTTCGGCACACGCTATTTGTATGGCCTTATCTAGGTCCAGTTCTTTCTCTTGGATGAACTTGTCCTGGACTTTTCGGGAATTGATGTGGACCACCAATATGTCACAAAGGACTTGCTCCACATTGTCCCTGAATGCACACAAGGCTGCCATTTCTCTTATTCTGGTGATGTAATCATCGACCGGTTCAGAACCTTCTTTGTTTCCTCATATAAAACTTGAGTCTGTGGAGGACCACATGTTCTTTGTTTGAAAACCTCTTAATTATGTGGTGAATTGCTTCTTTGAAGACATCACCACCTTCATTTGCTGTGGGCACACCCTTCAAGCCTAGGAAAATATGCTGTCCTTCGTCCCCATGGTGTTTAGTAGCATGGGCTTCTTTCTGGCTGGTGATTAGCCTGTTCCTCCCAATGCCTCCAGCTATGTGGAAAACAGTGGCTACCATTGTTGCCAGGGGATGGCAGGCATGCCAGGGGACTGGAGGAAAGTAGGAGGTGATGTAGTGCCCTGCATGGTTGTAGTGTGGATGGTTTCTGGTCCTCAATGACAAATATGTAGTGGCCCTCAATGAACACAGGACAGTTATGTAACAAAAGGGGTGTTTATCCTGACACCTTGTATAAACAGGGTAGATGGGGATCTGCCCAGGACGGAGGGGCAGTACTCACAGTTCAGTTCCTTGACCAAAATGCAGTTGGCTTCACTGCACAGAATATGTATTGGGTGTGTTAACATCCCCTGCCCGCTGGAGCTCCCACAACGCTGCCCTCAGCCATGGTATTGCGCTCAGCTGCTGCAGGGATATGCAGGTGGAGCAGACTTCAATGGGAGGGCTGATACCCCTCATTAAGGAGGAGCGCCGAGGCCTGACTGTTTACCTGGTGCCTCGCCCGACTCTGCTGGGTTTCCTCCATGTTCCGTGCTTCCCATGCAAAGTCTCGCGAGATCTTGCTGTCCCGAGATCTCGCGTGATGGGTCCCCACACACTTGCTCATGCTGATGGCTGACTATTCCTATTTAAAATAGATATTCCCTGGGTGTATCCCATTACGGCAGTGCACTCCTTCACTGTATGCACGCACCTGCAGCTTTCCATGAAGAATGGGGACACCAGAGGGTACATGAATTTTCCACCAGCACATGGCTAGCTAGATGGCAAAGAAGTGAGTGGGAGCAAGGTATGGTTGCTTGTGTTAATTTGCAAAGGTTGAATCTTGAGGGGAAATGACATGCACTTGTCACACCAGCAGCAGGGCCTATGGCAGGGGAATATCAGAGGCTGCTCCATGCCAGAGCGCAAAGCAGCACAGTTAGGCTGTGTAGATGCATTAAAAGAACCACTAGGCTTTACTGATGCTGGCATATAGCAGTGGCACTTCGGGAACGTAGCAGTTTGGTGACTGGAAGCATGGTGGCATTGCAACATGTCAGCACAGCAGCAAGCCTCTATCAGAAACATACCCCAACCTCCCATCCAAGGAAGGGTTGGCAGACCGAATCCAGAAGAAGTCCCATTTGTCTCCTTTATAATGATGAGGATAGTGGGATGGTGCAGCTTCACCTTTCCGGAATATGATGCAGATGCTGCAGAGAAGCATGCAAGTGTGGAGTGGAATTTAGAACAAGGTATGGTGCAACTCTTTCCACTCATCGATGCCTGTCCCAACCAATCCCAACCCAGACACCTAGCATCCCAGGTTCCGACCACAAATATGTACTTTGGCAGGATACTGAATAATTGAGGTAGGTCCTCAAAATCTAATTCATGATGATCCCCATGTGACCCTGCTGATGAACACCCAGGTCACCCAGTATGATGGCGAGCTGGGCCACCCCCACCAGGCCACCCGCTGTTCATGCATTGTTGTGCTGAAGCATGCCTCGTGCTGCCCCCAGCCAGTCTTGGGCAGTTGCTGCTTGCAGCCGCCAGTTCTCCCACTGCTATGGCACCTCTCGCCCACCCAACTCTGTGGCCCTTCCACCAGGGGATGGGGTCCGCTTTCATTAGCATTTAAATGGTACGTGCTTATTATCAGGGAGACAGTCAAAATACAATGTACTAATTAGGGGTTCATGCGTCAGTAACAGGTAATAGATGTGGCTCAATATGCAATGGTGTGCCATGCTCTTTGTTTGACATTGTTTAATGGGTCATGTCCATGTTAATTTATTGGTTGATCTGTGTGTAAAGACTGGAGGGAGGTGTCTGTACTCCTGCTCTCTATATGGTAAAGGAGAGGCACAGAGGACCCCAGCCAAGATTCTCTATTGTTGGTAGCAATGGACGAGCAATCAAGGCCTAGCTTCTCAGGAGGGGATGCGGGCTGGTTCTTAAGTACAGTGTAGTCCCCAAACACCCACAAAGGAATGTCCACACACTGTATTAGTTAAAACACAGTCTTTATATAATTAAGGTTCAAGGTTATGTATCAATTAATAAAGGTAACCAACAATAAACATAGGAGGAAAGCAGTTGGTTAGAACAATTGGCAGAACAATGGCTCCTACCGCTAGACACAGTTCTGTGTGGAGATCCCCCCACCTGGGCAACCTGTAAAATAAAGATATACTACATGTCCAGTCCATATATTGTTCAATGAGTATTATTTCCTTCTAAAGTGTTTCTACCACCCCAAAGTACTTGGAATAGCAGAGTTGCTCAGGAGGCGTTGATGGATCCTTCTTGAGTGACTCCCTTTAAAGCAAGAGCCACGGATCATCGATGGGCCTCGAGGAAGGTGAACTTGGCGTCAATGATCCTCGATGGAAAGTTTGGTGGCGTCGAGGCAGCAGGTTCGGTCTGGCTGGCGCAAAGAGTTTGTGAAGAACTGTGGCCCAGCAAGGGCGTCAAGTCATCTGGCATCTCTACGGCCTTTGGGTGGTGGGAAACCCACCGGCGGATGCTCCTCGGCACATCAACGGGATGGCCTTCTCCGGCGGGAAAAGCTGATCGGCGATGCGGAAGAGAGCGTCCGGGAATCAAATGTCTTAGGCAAAGGAGCGTTGTGGCTCCAGTCGTCTACGGCACAGCGTCAAGCAGTCCCTGCTTCTGGGCAACTAACTTTGACAAGCCTCCAGCGGTTATAGCAAACCTGCGTATCCTGGTCAACGACAGTGGACGGCTGTCCAGTGCTTCTCTTTGTTTCTCGTCGGCAGTTCGCGTCTCCGGCTAACAGTCTTTGGTAGGCTGACTTCCAGGGGGCTTCAGCGAAGGTTAGCAGTGCACGGTGGTCCCTCATAGCTCAGGAAGAGGGCGCCTAACCAGGTCCTCTCTGGATCAATTCTTGAAGACACAGCAGCTTTCAGATCGACAAAGTAGAGCAGCAGCAATACTTCTCTTCCAGCAGGGCTTCAAGGTTAAGCTTCAGTTTCAATGTCAGTTTCAACTCCAGCTTCTGAACAATTTCTTGCAGTAAGAGACCCCCAGATATACTGTTAATCTCCCATTCATTCTGCTGGGTCACACTCAGGCAACCAATCACTCAGAAGGGCATTCAGCAGTCAGTCAGCCAATCAGACATACACTGCATTCAGGCCATTCTTCTCCATCCAGACACTCACAACACAGAATGTGAATTCGGACAAGTACCACTCCATTCAACACTACACTCATACCTGTTTCGGGCAGGGCTGTCTCAGTCATTGTGTCAAACACAGATACTAGACATCCACAACACAGAATGCGTATTCGTCACACCCTCCGTTCACCCAGGTCCCACCCATAGGTGTACCCACAACATACGGTCATTGGGAAGGCTCCAGCCAGTCTAGTCGGCACTTCCCCACACTACCATATATGGAACTTCCACCCAACAGCCAGTCGGGGGGAAGGGACAGAGTCAAGGCTTCCCGGTACTTCGGGAAAACCAAGGTAACAGTCGATGGAAGGCAAGAGGCCACGGCGGCAATCTTGTTTCCATCAGGAATCTGCTGATTCCAATGACAGGGCCTGGGCATCCCAAAATGGAGGATACTCAGAGCACCTGTCAAATTCAGCACTGAACTGCCACCAGCCCATACCCTGCTCTGTGGGCCACACACAGGTGCCCAAAAACATATGCTAGGGGCACAGAGTTGTACACTCACCCATGGGTGCCGTAAGGGTATCCCATGGGTCTGTACACCAAACCAAAAGAGAGAGCTGCACCGCCAGGAGTTCCACATGAACTCCTGCATGGAAAACACGACAGAAAACACAATAAAAAACAGTAAAGTACAAGGATACGGAGGCCCTGTCCCTCTGATGCATTTCCAGCATCACACTGTGTAGCCCAGTGACCCTGTTATCTGTATGTGTATGCTTGGGTAAGTGACTTGGGGAATGCAATATGTAACATGAAGGACTCTACCTATGTTTTCAGGTTTTCATGTGAAGGATGTAGATGGAGGATATGTGTGTTTTTTGAGAATGAGGCACATACAACATGTCCAGCCAGGACTGCCATTCTCAGGTTGTTGTTTATGGCCCAAGTGTACTTGCCATGTTTCATCATAGTAGGCCATCAGGGATGTGGCTATGGTGTGACTTTCACACTGGCTGTTATTCAAGTGATTTATGTCTGGACAAGCTGATTGCGTACGTGCTGGCCCCTCACCTTTTGGCCTGCTAAAGGTATGGGTACTGCCTGTGGCTGTGGCCACAACGCCTAATGCACCTCTATTGGTATGCTGCGACATGTGGCTATCTTATGCAAGATGCAACATGCCATATGATTTTACATGACACAGCTGCTGCATACAACTGTTCTCCACCTGAATGGTCCAGGCAGCTTAACTGTGATTTCAGCACTCCAAATGTGCGCTTGACTGTGCCTCTGGTAGAAATGTCGGCTGTAATGTAGCGGGCCTCCGCTGGTGTGGTGGGATTTCAGATAGGCGTCATCAGGAATGGTGATAACGGGTAAGCACAGTCCCAGGTAAATGACGATCATCAAATATTGTTATATTAGATGATTCTATAGTAGTTTGTATTGGATGCGACCCCCAATCAGTGTGTTTTGAGGTGTGTGCTTGCTGATACCCACCAATGAGCCACATGTTGCTGAATGTTTTTGATGCCAGTGGATGGGGCAATTGCATAATTTGTAGCTATCGTGGGTGCATCCAGGGTAATTTGCGTTCACATGCTTCATGTGACCCTTAGCATCACAGATGGCCTGCATGTTCAGCGAAAGCCAATTTATTCGGTTCCGATAGATATGTTCAGTGGCTTGTGGGGACTGTAGTGCAACATGTGTGCAATCAATTGCGCGAAGAACCCATGGAAAATGGGCAACTGCATAGAATTCTTGAGCCACTCTTTGCCTTGCCTGCAGGTTGCATGGCATGTCTATATGGCTGTGCACATGTGCTATAATGTAGTTTAGTCCTGTTTGAGGCAGCATGATTGTGTAGGTAGCGAAATACCCTAAAAAATGGCTATGGTCTGTTGGAATGTGCCAGTTCGCAGAAAATGAAGGGCAGTTAGGACTTTCACCAAGAGTGAACTTGGAAGTGAGCACATGTTTGGGGACACCAGATCATTCTCCCACTTCCTGTCCAATTCAAGGATGTCATGGGTGGAAGCGGTATGTGACATATACTTCCTCATCAGGCATGCCCAATATCATTGTGCATGTATGGTAGATTCTTGTCCATCTTCTCCTTCCTATTCTCATTCCATGAATCAGTATGTTTGCGAGCAATGCAGGAACGGGCATGGTTGTGACGTTTATCTACGATTGCGTGGTGGTTTTCTAATTTGGGATTGCATGGAGTTTTTTAAATTTAGGATTGCATGGCACAGTCCTACTTTGTGGCTGTCACATGTGGCAGTAAAATCATAGTCTTTTACAGTCTGCACGGATGCACAATTGAAACTGTAAATATGAGTCTGTTTGCACTTTGTGGGGTGTGTTTGTATATTTGCACGGTGCCTCCCTCCCCACGCCCATGTTGTTCCTCATTTCCCTACTTTAATGAGGACATTTGCATTTCTGCCCCTTCTTCTACTTTGCACTGGCCATTCCCTCACAATATGCGCGAACATTGCACAATGTGCCAGGGACCAGCGCAGTCAGATCTGTAAATTGGAGGATATAGGTTTGCGTGGTGCAAAGTGCACTTTTCTGGAGCAAAGTGCATTGGCGCTGCGCAAAAAGTTCTGTAAATAAGGCCCTATGACTCTAAAAAATACATTAAAAAACTGTCAAGTGCTGACTGTAAGGCATCAATTCATCCCAAATTATGGTATTTTTGTTTAAAATGTGTTTTACGCATTGAAGCTTCATCAGCTGTCTCTATGATATCCGAAGCCCTCCATTTGCATTAAGACATTAAGATGCGTACACAGAATACTGTTCTACATTTGCAGTCTGTCAATAAAGGCATGTGTTTTAAAGGATTCTGGACTACTACCAGTGCTAGGCCAAGGGCCAGACGAAAGACCCCACTTGGTCTACTCCACATTTTGCTGCATTCCCATATAAGCACCTCACCACTGCTTGCCAGGAAAGACATCAAATCCTCCACTGCTTTTTGAACCCTGCTTCTAAGTTCACACAGACTCTCAATGGTCGAGGCTTAGGGGCATAGTGCCTTGGCTTGCGGTGCCTCACAACTACTGATTCCCTCATGGCAGAGAGAAGAATGCATCCATAAAGTGGTCTCAGCAATGGCTTTTCACCGCAGTTGGCTTTCTTACCTTGAAGCATGGACACACAAAATCTAGTGTGACTTGAACTGGCTTCATGCAGGTGATAATTACAGATATATAGAATAAAACTGAAAGTTAAAGCTGTCTTGAGTTAGACCTAGAAAGAAGAGGGGAACCCCCAGTGCCATCCTACAATCAGGCTTTGAGGACCAGGTCTCTCTCTTGCTGTGATATAGGCAGTGAGAATCAATGAACAGTGTTGAAGACCATCCAGCTGTAGCCCACAACCCTGTGCGATCTGGGTGTACAGCCACATAGGCCAAGAACAGACCTGACCCCTCTCTGCAGTGTAAGAATCCAGTATATCAGTCATCAGCATTCTAACACTGTTCAGCCCCCTTCATCATCAGTACTCCTAGTGGGCCTTGGCAGCAACACAGAGGGCTGGTCTCTGGGAAAAGGGTGCTCCCACCTGGCTGGAAGGCAAAGCCTCTGCATAGCAAAGTCCAACCTATAACCCTCCTAACTGAACTCACCAATATGAGTCTTGAAACTGATCACCTAAACCTACTGCTGACCGCACATGGGCACATGGCATTCCAGTTGCTGCTACTCTGTGCAGCTCTGAGGGTTCTGCACAGCTCGTAGGGTCAACTGCAGGTCCGAAAAGTGATGAGCTACAAGCACCAGAATAACTCAGTGATTCACCATCCGACAGAGTCATGTCGCTGTTAAGAAAAATGTATCTTTACTGCACATTTCCTTGAATTTTAATAGACCCCCAAACTTTTTGCTTTTATTGTTGATCCTGACCTGTACTGTTTACAGTGCGGTAAAGCCTTAAGCTTCACTACACTGCCTTTTGCACATCTGTTATTGGGAAACTGATATGTCATTCAGGCTGTCAGTACTGGGAAACATTGTTTCCCTTAGTCTTGTTACTTAGTTGCTACTTTTAGTAACTTGTTATCACTCGTGGTAAATTTTATCATTGTGCAATGCATCTTACAATGCAGTAAAACTTTTGTTTTGCCCTAGACAAACACGCAGAGGGTTTTTGGTTACTTTAGGTGTGCTAAATGAACAAGCTGGAGGCAGCAGTGGCTTTTTACAATTGTTTGGTGCTTTTCATTTTAGGCTTACCACTTTTACAGTGTTTGACTACTAGCTGTGACTAGTGACCAAACATGGCCATGCCACAAGGTTTTCTGCTTGTCCTTTGGCCATCTTGTCTTTAGCCTTCTTCCTGGCTTGTGAGGCTAGGAAAATCCTTGCATGGACTTCCAGTGTCTGGGAAAGCAGATGCTTTTGGCAGGCTACTGGAGGGCTATGTGTGTTTGCTAGCAGGAAATCCACAAACTGTTTTAAGTGTGTGAGTGGTATGCATGACTGATCCCGCCAGTGGTCCTGAGTGGACCACTGCTGGGGTATGTGTGGGGGCTAGTTATGCTATTGGCTAGTGGAAGTTTGTGCTCTTACCTTGTTTTTGGAATACGACGAGGACCCAGGCACCCACTCTGGAGGGATCCCGGAGTAACCTAAAGGAGCCTGCTGTCCAGCTGTGAGACCCGTGAGGAGATTGGAGACCCGTCTCAATTCGGTCTGGCGACCAACTTCTGCTGCTATCCTAAAAGAACCCTGTCTTTCTATTGATCTTCAGCAGTCCTGCGAGAGAGCTGTGACCCGTGGAGTGGAGGGAACATTCCTGATGTCTGCTCAGTAGCCTGTGAAGAAGAGCATTCTGAAGTGTCCTGGGACAGCCCTGTGGCTGGCCAGCTCTGGGTTTGGGCTACTGTGCTGTCGACATCATCGTTCCGCATTGAGGCCTGGAACTTGGGGGATCCTCAGCTTGTCCTACAAGGCTTACCTCAGCAAAATTCCAGAGTCCTTGCATCAAGGGGACCCAAGATAGGAGGGAAGGTCCAACCATGACACATGAGTCCCTTTGTGTCACCGTGCTGCGGTGACCAAAATCCAAAACAGCTTACCAGAGTCGAGTCCAGTCCTAAAAGGGGTACTGCACTGTGTTTTTCTGCATTCTGCCACTGAGAGTCCTTGCACCAGCCAAAGAGACCGACCCAAGATGTGCTCGAACCTGCAATCCCTGCGAATCAAGGACTGAGGTTGATGGTGGGAAAAGCGACCTCAATCCTTCTTCCATTGACCCGCCAAGTCCTGTGAGGGGGGAGAACAGGGGGTGAGTTACAGTGGTTCTTACCTACCCTTAAACTCTCTTTAAAAGTTTTGCTAACTTTTCTAAAACATTTACAATGCTTTGGTTTTGCCATTGCTTGCTCGCCCAAGCCTTCCGAAAGTTGGGGGACACTTTTGTTAGTTAGGATAACTTGTCCTCTAACCCTTGGAATCGTTCATTGGACCCCAGAGACCCTACCTTCCTTTTTTCCAGGGTTACACACTTTGTCAGAACTTTTCCTGAACTTTTGAGCATAAGGTGCAGACAACTTAGGGAAGGACTTTTGAAGCTAGGGCTAATTCTCTGTGGACCTTTAGTGCATCAACTAATCTATACTTCTCTTTGCAGGGGTTTCATCTGTTTTATGCCCTACTCTAGTGACTGTATATATGTATTCTGTTATTAGTGTTGTGTGATACTTCTACATCATAGTAGTTATTTGTCATGGTGTTGGTAGGCCAACAAATAAATAAACTGTATTTGTAGACATACTGTCTAAGTGTAATTTGTGACTCCCATTTTGTGTACTCATTGTTGACCCTTTACAGGCTCACCACCTCTTGAGACTTAGCCTAGACCATTTGTCACTGCTACCTTGAACTGGTTTGGCTACAACTCCCAGAGTTATCCCTGTCACAACACAGGTTGGCCTTCTATACATCTGTCCCTCAGGTCAGAGTATGGAAAATCAGTCTTAGCAGTCGCAAGCCTCAGTTCTCCTCTGGTGATGAAAATGCAGCTTTGAGCACCCAATATGAGTACCCTATGTTTCAGGGACAGCGAGTGATAGGTGGTGAATGGCAGTGCATTCTCTTGGTGTTGTATAAATGACTGATCATTGGAGAGGCATGGCAGTGGTGGAATGCAAGTGTATTGTATTGTATTGTATTGCGATTTATAGAGCACGAACAAAGACCAAAAGAGGCATCAAGGCGCTTGTGAAAGACAGGTGAGGAAAGATACAGAACGAGGTTAGAACAAATGAGACTTCAGGTTCTTGCGAAACTGAAGATACTCAGGAGTGTTACAGAGATCCATTGGAAAAGAGTTGCACAGCATAAGGGCCAACACTGAAAGATCTTCCTCCAGCCCGGGCACGGAAAAATCTAGGAATGCAAAGCAGGGACTGACTGGATGAATGAAGGAATCTACTCTGGTTGTAGGGAGTGAGCCAAAACCGTAAATATTCTGTGTCAACAGTGTGAGTGGCTCACTGTACAAGCCAAAAGATATTTAACTTGAACAGGCTTCTAATAAGAAGCCAGTGCAGATGGCAAAGTAAGTCCTTAAAGTGTGACAGTCTAGGAGCACCTAGAGCAAGACAGGCAGTTGCATTCTGAAGAGTCTGAAGGCATTGGAGCAAAGCCTCAGGATGACAAAGATAGATGCTGGTACAATAATCAACAGAGCCCATAATAGATGAAGCAACAATCTTAGCCTTGGATTCAGGCGGGAGGAATGGTAAAACATAGTTTAGGACTTTCAATTTGATAAAGCCAGATTGGTAAACCGTTGAAAATTGAGCCTCTTTGGAGCCACTGGCCATAAGTTTAATACCCAATCTTTTCACTGTAAGGGCGAGCTCAGGACAGGGGCCCAGAGGGGTCAGCCAGTAGTTGGAGGTCCATGATGTCCCTAAGGTGTAAGATCTGACCAGGAGGACTTCTGTTTTGTCCCCGTTAAGTTTAAGCCTGTTTTTGGCCATCTATCCTCTGACCGCAGATAAACAGTCTTTCAATTTAGAGAGAGGATCTTAGGCAAGAGCATTAAGATGGAAGAGGATCTGCGCATCTTAGGCATATGAATAAAAATGTACCCCATGGTCAGCAACCAAGTTGGGCAGAGAGCACATATATAAATTAACCAAAAGGGGAGAAAGAGCAGAGCCCTGAGGGACCCCACAGTTCAGTGCTGTGGGAAAAGATTTAAAAGGAGAAAAGAGAGACTGTTTGTAACCAGTCTTCCAAAAAAGAGGCAAACCATCAAAGCAGAGTGCCTGATACTCTAGCCCTCTGAAGACATTGAAGTAAACTGTGATCGTTGACAGTATCAAAAGTTCACTCCCACCCCACATCCGCCTAACTGATGATTTAACGTCTTTCCGCAAACTGCTGAAAAGCTGGCTCTTCCCCTAAAACCAACCCGTACCAAACTAACCCAAACAGACTAACAGCAACTCAATGACACCAATCCAACAAACTTCCTGGTGCAAGAAATTGACAGCTTATAACCCCTAATATAAACTAGAAGGACAATAAGAATTATACGAGTAAAGTAGATCAAAGCAGTGAAGTGTATGATAAGAATAAATCATACGGAAACAATAAAGAGATTTAAACTCCTGAAATGGATATAATGCATGAGGAGTGAACGAAGTGAATGGCGTGGATGAAATAGTTAGAATGGATGAAGCGTGTCGAACAGATGAATGCGCTGAGTGGAAGAATGCATGAGTAGAAGAACAAATTACTATATAGATTGAATGAGTGTATAAATCGAATGAGTGTGTAGATCCGATGAGTGTATAGAATGGATGAACATGTTTGAGCGGATGAGTGTGTAGAGCGGATGAGTGCGTAGATACAGAGAAGCGAGTAGAACGCAGGAGTGCGTAGAACAGCTGAATGTGCAGAACGGATGAGCGTAAACCGGAGGAGTGTGTAGAACAGATGACTATGTAGAGCGGATGAGTATGTAGAGCAGATGAGTGTGGATAGCAGATGAGTACGGAAGTGCAGAGAGTGTGTAGATCACTGGAGCAGATGAATGTACAGAGCGGACGAGTGTATAGAGCGGACAAGTGTATAGAGCGGATGAGCGTATAGAGCGGACGAATGCATAGAGCGGATGAGTGCATAGTGCAGATGAGTGCATAGAGCAGATGAGTGCATAGAGCGGATGAGGTGATTGAGCGGATGAGTGTATAGAACGGATGAGTGTAGAGAGCGGATGAGGGTATAGAGCGGATGAGGGTATAGAGCGGGTTAGGGTATAGAGCGGATGAGTGTATAGAGCAGATGAGTGTATAGAGCAGACAAGGGTATAGAGCAGATCAGTGTATAGAGCAGATCAGTGTAGAGAGCATATGCATATATAGGACATGATTACTGCGTATAAGCGAATGACTTTATAGGGCTGATGAGTGCATATTGCTGTTGAATGCGTGGAAAGCACAAGTGCATAGAGCGGATGAGTGCATAGAGCGGATGAGTGCAGAGAGCAGATGAGTGCGGGGAGCAGATGAGCGCGGGGAGGGGATGAGTGCGGGGAGGGATGAGCGTGTACAGGCGATGAGCGCGTAGAGGGGATGAGTGCGTAGAGGGGGTGAGTGCGTAGAGGGGAAGAGTGCATAGAGGGGACGAGTGCGTAAAGGGGACGAGTGCGTAGAGGGGACGAGTGCGTAGAGGGGACGAGTGCGTAGAGGGGATGAGTGCATAGAGGGGGTGAGTGCATAGAGGGGAAGAGTGCGTAGAGGGGACGAGTGCGTAGAGGGGACGAGTGCGTAGAGGGGACGTGCGCTTAGAGGGGATGAGTGCGTAGAGGGGATGGGTGCGTAGAGGGGATGAGTGCGTAGAGGGGGTGAGTGACCAAAACAGGTGAAAGCATAGTGCGTGTGAGGGCATAAAGCGGATGAGTGCCTAGAGCGAATGAGTCCCTAGAGCAAATGAATGCCTAGAACAGAGCGAACGAGTGCCTAGAGTGGAACGGACATGTTGCGTAGAGCGGATGAGTACGTAGAATGAATGAGCGCAGATTGCATGCAGTACTGATGACTGCGAAGAATGGATAAGTACTTAGAGCTGCTGAATGCGTAGAGCAGACGGAACGAGTGAAGTATGTAGATGGATTCCATATTGATAGTACGAATGATATTTGTGAATAGAATTGACCACATATATGGATGGAACGGGTAGATGGAAAGGATGAAGTATGAAGATGTTATGGGCGAAATATGTGGATGGAGTGCATAAAACAACTTACAATACACGGAACGGTACGCGTGAAATATGTTGGATGGAGTGCGTAAAACAACTTAGAATACACGAAACGGATCTGAGTAAATAGAGCGGATTTGGGGCGGACAAGAGTGTGAATGGCAGACAGAAGTGCGTGTGACAGACAAGAGTGCATGTGACGGACATGAGTGCGTGTGGCGGACAGGAGTGCGTATGGCGGACAAGAGTGCATGCATGAGGCTGACAGGAGTGCAAGCATGAGGCAGACAGGAGTGCATGTGTGGGGCAGACAGGGTGCATGCGTGGGGCAGACAGGAGTGCATGTGTGGGGCAGACAGGAGTGCATGCGTGGGGCAGACAAGAGTGCATGCGTGGGGCAGACTGGTGTGCGCGGGGCGTACTGGAGAGCGTGGAGTAGAATGGAGCGCGCGGGGCGGACTGGAGCGCATGAGTGCGTCGAGCGGACCGGAGTGTGTGGAGCAGACTAGGGTGCATGGAGTGGATAGGAGTGCATGGAACGAACTGGAGCACATAGAATTGCGTGACGTATGTAGTATGGTTTGGAATGCAGGGAGCGTTTGAAAGAGCATATAACCCATCATATCACACCACCACACTTACTCTCTTCTTTACACTATCACTCAACTAGAACGCAGAGATACTATGACACCATTCCGTATAACTGTTCGCTGCACACTCCTCATCATTCTAAGTAAACACTGCTGGTTACACACCCCCAGCCAGGCGTTCTCCTCAGGCCTAACGCAGCCACATTCGGTCTGGATAAATCCTCCCAGAACGAACACATACTCCTGATCTCTCAAACACCACACCTACCGCTAAGAAGCAGCTATTACACGAATACCGCACCAGCTGCACACATACCCGGTGCTCACACGCACCTTTGACTCTCTCTACTCTCTCTACTGATCTGAACTTCGGTTCCCAAGGGCGTTCAACCAACCAGCGCCTTCAGACCATGCCAATGGTATATAAGGCGCTATATAAATGCAAAATAATATAACATAAAATAACAGAAGTGAGCAAATCTGTAATAGAGTTTGGGCAGACCTTGGCCCAGTGTCAACGGGTCTGGATTGACACATTAGGTCTCTGCTTAGGCCCCTCAGAGGGAGTAGAGAAGGGAAGCAGTGTTAGGCAGAATACTATGCAGTGCCCATAGGGACCACTGCACAGAGTTAAGACCACAAGTGGTAATACAATTTCACCTTTGGTACAAGCCTGTACTACACAGAAAGAGTGGTAGCAGTGACTGAGCAGCCAGACTTATCTCAAGAGCAAAGGAGCAGAAGTAGAGATTACACAAAGGACTACAAATACTGTGACTCTAGCAAACACTGACTCAGGGTTTCTGGTTAAAAAATATAAGTACATTTATTTTTAAACCATCTGTTCACAAAACACTTCACTTCTGGTAAAATAAAACCACACTTCAAATACACTACACACAACCAATTACCCTTGCACAGAACAATTCAAGGTAAGTACCTTAGGATTTGACAGACCGGTGTTATGAAACAAAGACGTTAACGGGAGTACATATGCGATCACTTTTTGACAGTAATGACAGTTTGGTCTTACTAAAGATAAGCGTACCCGCGGAAAGAAATGTAACCGTAGTCAAACACACTTAGCACATGACTTAACACAAGAGAGTTGGGGATAAAAATCATAGGCAATACTTTTGTCAAGGCAGAGAGAATCAGAGGGCACTTTCTAACACAAAGATAAAAGTCAATAGGCCTTGCCCAGTGTCAAGTGGAACAAGGTTCCTGTTGCCGAGGATCACGCGGTTAGAACAGTTCACAATTCAAGATTGCCAGGAGTACTTAGATATTGTCAGAAGAGGAGGCAAAAGTTATAAGAGGGAAGGAAGAAAAGAAGCTTTTGGTGAGGAAGAAGGGTTCACCCCAATTCCTCTAAGTCGGACACAGTACCTTATTCGTTGAAGAACGCTGGTGCCACGGCAGTTGTTCCTGGTAGTTTCCTGCAGACTCATGGTTCCTGGAGCTTCAGTCGTGGAGAAAAGAAGGACGATGTCTGGACTGATCTGCACTACCCAGGGATGAGGCCAGCAGCAGCGACGGTGAATAAAAGATGCACTCCTTTAAAACAGGAGAGGCTCTTCAGGTGGCTATTCGGACCACTACAGCAGTGTGCAGCGATTTCGACCACGAAGAGGATCCTTTGGCTGTGGAAGATGAGCTTGTTGACCCCACCGGGCTCAAGGGAAGAAGACTCTGGACTGTATCTTCTCTGGTCATTGAAGGGTAGATAGCTCAGGACTGCAGCAGGGCTTCACCGGACTCGGGGGTGCAGCAGTCATCTTCTTCTCCACTTCTCTTCGGTTCCTTGCAGTTCCAGAGGTGACTCTGACTTCCAGCCCAAGAGTCCTGCCTTTTATGTGAAAACCCCCATTCACACAGCCTGGCTGTCAATCACTCAGCAGGAGGGTTGTCTGGCCCGGACAACCACCTCAGCCAATCAATACAAAGTGTGACTTGGGTCTCCAAGGAGACCCTGTGCAGGGGGTGACTACACCCCTCCCTCACATTCAGCCCACTTAGACCCCCAGGCACCCAAGTAGGGCTTCTTTGTAGAAGCCCGCCAAAAGACGGTGAACAAAGAAGGCAAACCTGGTTTGCCGCACAAAGTAAAACACAAGAAGGACTTTAACAAAAAGAAATGGCGACTAAACCCTACCAGAGCCGAAATAAAAAGTATTTGGGCAAGCAGGTTTATGCTTGAGGCTAATACAATAGCCTGGAACAGTACCACGTTTATATAGTATAATCGCGTTAGAAAGGTTAGGGTAGATACCACTGCCACCAGCCAAGTCTAAATGTTAAAAGAGCAAAACAAAGCTCAGAGGGGCACAGACAAAAAGGGGTAGGAATTAACCCTTTCCAATACTCCATGAAAGATGGGGTGTACTGGGTCTGTAGTTTAAAAGTGACTATATAAAGTTAATGGCAACTTTACATGTTTCTGGGGGACAGTAGTCAGCCCCAGAAAAATTGAGTCAGTGGGAAGTCAAAAAGACAACCCTGTGTCACTGCACTGAAGGTGCCGTGTAACACACACAAAAAGTGGGGCTTCTGGAGTGGTGTGCTTCGGAGCCCAAGGTCACACAAAAAGTAGAAATACACAGGGCAAAACACAAAAGGATCACACTCTTACCAGGTGGAAAAAATAAACCCCAGAAATCCAGCAAAGCTGCTGAGGGATTCACTAGGTGAGGGGAAATTAGCCATAAATGAGAATTCTCCCTAACACTCGCCCCCCCGTCCCCAGACTAAGGGACAGGAGGATTTAATCCACTCCTGGATAGATCTCACACCTCTAGTCGGTTATAAACCTCCTAGAGAGACCATCAGCATTTTGGTGGTGACTTCCTGCTCTTTGCTCAATGGTACAATCAAAGGTTTTCCTTTGTAAGCTATTTGACCTACACTCCCTTTGAGAGACATCTTTCTTTTGGAATCTATAGGGGATCTGGTTGACCAGTCCCTCAGAAGTTGGTACAACTCCTGAACTTGTGATAGGGTTTTTCATGGGTCCTTATAAAGGATTCTCTTAGATCTAGAGGAGCCTCTGGGGTTCCTCACCACCTCTCTTTTTGTCACGCTCACCTGAAATCCACGGGGATGCCACCCAGCCAGTTGGTCGCTGGTATCATTCTCTACGGTTCCCGGGTGTGGTCTGCGGTGTAAGTTTCACCTGGAAATACAGGATGGCTGTGTTTAGGGCGGGTTGACCAAGGTAGTATTTCCCCCACCTCCCGCGTGCCCGCAGCCCCTCTGGGCCCTCTCCTCACCTTGTGGTAGAAGTGGGAAAGCTCTCCATCCTGCTTTCTTGGCAGGGGCGCGTTGTCTTTCGTGGGCGAGTGCAGTCTAGTTACTTCACTGACAGCAACCCGCTTAATGTCTTTCAGGTAGGTCTTATTGCTGTTTTTCAGTTGTTATTCCTGCATGCCTTTTTCTGTGTGGTAATGTCTCTGTTTCTGCTCCCGTAGGTGTGCGGAGCGTCCGTGAGGCGAACTGGCTAAATTGGGTCTCGCCGGTAATGATGATGCCCAACAAGCGCTACGGTGTGGTAAGTAAGCGCTTTGCGCTGCGCTACGATGTCTTTATATGCTGACCTGCTTCTTCCTTCTTTTGTTGGTCACGGTATGCTCTCAACGAGTGTGGATTCTTGAAGCGATGCCGACCAGAAGACGACCAGCCAGGTAAGCCTTTCAAATAGCTGGTACCTTGCTATGTCTTTAATGCCTCCTTTAAAGTTGTCTTTTCGCTTCTTTCAGGTCCTTCGGTATGGGAGGCGCACTGATCCAACGGAGCTGTTCAGGAGCTGAGAGTGAATGAAGATGAAGAATGCAGGTAAGATGCTGCTACTAACAAAGTTCTTTTGTCTTTGTGCAGGTGCTGGTTCTCCCAGGCTCGAGAGGTAGCTGGACACGGTGAGCGTCACGTTGCAGACTGCAAAGTAACGCGAAGCGTGTGGTCTTGTCCAGGTGTGGTTTAAATAGCCTCCACAAAGTAGTCCAGGTAAAGTAGTCCCTAGGCCACCACACCCAAAACACTATACCGCGTATTTTGGTTCATAGAACCAAGCTATGTGGATGCCTCCATGTTGGCTGATAGCCTAAAAAAGTAGTTCCTGGACACATGTCTCTCACGTTGTATGAGCCTGGTGCCAAAGGCGCCAGGACTGGCCCCAAGAGGGCCTGGGAAGTAGCTGCCAGGTCTTATTTGAGATCTGAGTCCTGATTCCACCTGGCGAATAGACTTGCCAGTGGGGATCTGGGATGAGGGTCGTGACACTTTTGGGAGCAGGTTGGGTCTCAGGCATCTTGGTTGGAGGGGCTGGGGATAAGCAAGGTACATGCTTCCCCTTCCACTTAGATCTAGCCTTACCTACTTTAGGAGTTTTTCTCCTAACATTAGGATTTGGGTTGGAGTCTTCTGTAGAAGGTCCAACAGTCTGAAGGTTTTTGGCCTTAGACTTTTCTTTTGTGGTTTTCCACCAGCCCTGAGAATGACCAGTTCTCTTAGGCCTAGAGAGTGGTCCAGTTGGTCTATCCACCTCTTCCTCAGAAGCAGGGGGAGTCAGAGACTTTCAAACTGGGGGAACAATGATGGAGCTTGGTTTGGGCTCCCATTTCCCTAACATAATAGCCTGAAATTTGCCTGGGTTAGAGGTCAACTTACTAACACCCAGGCTTGTAGTGGGGTTCTCTGTAGAGGTTCCCACAGGCTCAGAGTGGTCCCTTAAGGTGGCCTCTCTAGCCAATTTGGTTTGGCTCTGCTTCTCCATACTGGGAGGCCTGGGGGTATGGGATACTACTCCTAGAGTTTTTAGATCATTCACCAACAAACTCTGCCAGGCACCTCACTCTGAATACTGACAGGGATCCTTACTGTCATTTTGTTATATTGAATAAGAGCTGGTAGAATAGGAACCATTTGGACAGGGCCTCCAGCAAGTTTGTTGGGGCCTTTGGGTGCCTTAGCAACATCCTCAGGCCTGAAAAATCTTTCGTCCACAACTGTTCTGCTGGGTCCAGTGTCTCTCATGGCAGGGGTGTCCTGTCCATTGACAAGAACACTGTCCACATAATACTCCCTAGAGTGTTCAGGAATAGAGTCATACACATCACTATGTGGTTCTTTACCCAGACCCTTGGATTTAAGGATACAGTTGCATGAAGAGCCAAAGGTTCTTCGGCAAACAAGTGAAAGAGGGCACTAGCCATCTGTACTTCTTTCTCTGGGGAGAAGGCTAAGGAGGTAGTGCTGACCCCTGCAGGGTTACCCTTGCATCTGGGATCTCCTCTCATATGGTCAGTTGACCCACAACTACATTATTTACCAAATGCTCTCTGGAATTGGGGTCTGTCCTGACCTACCTCTGGTTTGGCACCAGGAGGTACACTAGCCCTAATTGGTTTCCCTTGTGGCTTACCCTGGTTATGTTTGGGGACCTCTTCTGGATGGGAAGTATTGGAATTCTCCTTGTCATCTTTCTTAGGCTGCTTTCCCTCATCCTTCTTCTGTGTTGCCCCAGAATCCTTGTGAGTAGCCCTGTTGGCAACCCACAAGTCAGCAGCCTTGGCTAACCTCTTAGGATCTATCTCCTTTGAATCAGCCAAGTGCTGTCAAAACTCAGGAGAGCAGGCATCATAAATAGACTCCGACATAACAAGATTCCTCAAACCTTCATAAGTGTTCACTTTGTAAACCTTAACCCAACCATCTAAGTTTTTCAAACATGTACACACCCAGGTAGCCCAAGAGGTACCATCATGCCTTTTGAGGGTCCTAAACCTCTTAAGGTACTGGGAAGGGGTCTTCCCAAATCAAGCTATTAAAGCTAGCTTCACACACTCATAATCCTGCTTATCCACCTCCCCCAACTCCATTACAGCATCACTTGCAACAGGGGGAAGCCTGGAGAAAAGCCAAGGAATCAACTGATTCCCTGTGATACCCTGAATCCTATGATTATACTCAAACATTGCTAACCAATTCAGAACATCAAGTTTAGTCTCATACATACCAATCATTTCGTTTGGCATACAGGGTCTCTTATGGCTGGAAGACTTAGCAGATTCGGGGAGAGACGCTTTTTCCAAAGACAATTTCTTCATCTCTAAAGCATGACCCATCTCCATTTCCCTGAGTCTTAATTCTTGATGTTTCATGGCAGTTTGTGCCTCAATACGTTTCACTTCCAATTCAAGTCTCATTTTCTCAAGGGCCATAAATTCAGGAGTGAGTGTAGGACCTGTAGGGGTCCCTGTGGACAGAGGTTGTGGTTTCTGAGCAGGTAAGGAGTGGTAGGATCGCCTTAAAAAAGATTCCTCTACTTCTTCTAAACCAACAATCTCAGAATCAGAAACATCATTATCCACATTTGCTGGATTGGTAGGCCCTTCTGACACACTCTCCAGACTTTGTTTTCCCAATAATTTAGCAACCAGTTCAGATTTCTTTTCTTTACCAGAGAATCTCTGTTCTCTACACATGGTTCTCAAAACCTCAGCAGTGTAGTTTAGGAGATTCTCCTCACTGTTGTTTTTCATATTTGACATGATTTTTCAGTTATTAGACTATAATGGTGTTTAGCCTTGTGGTAAGTTGACCCAAGGTAATAGCAACACTCTAAGTGTAATCACTATACTTAAAAATCCCACCGCTGTACACCAGTGTTAGGCAGAATCCTATGCAGTGCCCTTAGGGACCACAAGTGGTAATACAGGTTCACCTTTGGTACAAGTCTGTACTACACAGACAGCGTGTTAGCAGTGACTGAGCAGCCAGACTTATCTCAAGAGCAAATGAGCAGCAGTAGAGATTACACAAAGGTCTACACTTACTGTGACTCAAGCAAACACTGACTCAAGGTTTCTGGTTAAAAAATATAAGTACATTTATTTTTAAACCATCTGTTCACAAAACACTTCACTTCTGGTAAAATAAAACCACACTTCAAATACACTACACACAACCAATTCCCTTTGTGCAGAACAATTCAAGGTAAGTACCTTAGGATTTGACAGACAGGTGTTATGAAACAAAGACGTTACCGGGAGTACATATGGGATCACTTTTTGACAGTAATGACAGTTTGGTCTTACTAAAGATAAGTGTGCCCGCTGGAAGAAATGTAACCGTAGTCAAACACACTTAGCACATGAATTAACACAAGAAAGTTGGGGATAAAAATCATAGGCAATACTTTTGTCAAGGCAAAGAGAATCAGAGGGCACTTTCTAACACGAAGATAAAAGTCAATAGGCCTGTGCCAGTGTCAAGTGGAACAGGGTTCCTGTTGCCGAGGATCACACGGTTAGAACAGTTCACGTTTCAAGATTGCCAGGAGTACTTAGATATTGTCAGAAGAGGAGGCAAAAGTTATAAGAGGGAAGGAAGAAAAGGACAAGCCTTTGGTGAGGTAGAAGGGTTCACCCCAATTCCTCTAAGTCGGACACAGTACCTTATTCGTTGAAGAACGCTGGTGCCACAGCAGTTGTTCCTGGTAGTTTCCTGCAGACTCACGGTTCCTGGATCTTCAGTCGTGGAGACAAGAAGGAGGACGTCTGGAGTGATCTGCACTACCCAGGGATGAGGCCAGCAGCAGCGACGGTGAATAAAAGGTGCGCTCGTTTAAAACAGGAGAGGCTCTTCAGATGGCTATCCGGAGCACTACAGCAGTGTGCAGCGATTTCGACCACGACAAAGAAGATCCTCTAGCTGTGGAAGATGAGCTGGTTGACCCCATTAAGCTCAAGGGAAGAAGACTCCGGACTGGATCTTCTCTGGTCGTTGAAGGGTAAATAGCTCAAGACTGCAGCAGGGCTTCACCGGGACTCGGGGGTGCAACAGCCGTCTTCTTCTCCGCTTCTCTTCGGTTCCTTGCAGTTCCAGTGGCGACTCAGACTTCCAACCCAAGAGTCCTGCCTTTTATGCGTAAATCCCCCATTCACACAGCCTGGCTGTCAATCACTCAGCAGGGGGGTTGTCATGCCCGGACAACACCTCAGCCAATCAATACAAAGTGCGACTTGGGTCTCCAAGGAGTCCCTGTGCAGGGGGTGACTACACCCCTCCCTCACATTCAGCCCACCTTGAACCCCAGGTGCCCAAGGAGGGCTTCTTCGTAGAAGCCTCCCAAAAGACGGTGAACAAAGAAGGCAAACCTGGTTTGCCTGCAAAGTAAAACACAAGAAGGGCTTTAACAAAAAGAAATGGCGACTAAACCTGACCGGAGCCGAAATAAAAACTATTTGGGCAGGAGGGTTTATGTTCGCGGCTAATACAGTAGCCTGGAACAGTACCACTTTTATATAGTATAATCGCGGTAGAAAAGTTAGGGTAGATACCACTGCCACCAGCCAAGTCTAAATGTCAAAAGAGCAAAACAAAGCTCAGAGAGGCACAGACAAAAAGGGGTAGGAATTAACCCTTTCCAATAGTCCATGAAAGATGGGGTGTACTGGGTCTGTAGTTTAAAAGTGACTATATAAAGTTAATGGCAACTTTACATGTTTCTGGGGGACAGTAGTCAGCCCCAGAAAAATTGAGTCAGTGGGAAGTCAAAAAGACAACCCTGTGTCACAGCACTGAAGGTGCTGTGTAACACACACAAAAAGTGGGGCTCTTGGAGTGGCATGCTCCAGAGCACAAGATCACACAAAAAGTAGAAATACACAAGGCAAAACACATGTAGGAGTGGGAAAAAGGCTCACACTCTTACCAGGTAAAAAAAATAAACCCCAGAAATCCAGCAAAGCTGCTGAGGCACTCACTAGGTGAGGGAAATTAGCCATAGATGAGAATTCTCCCTAACAAGCAGGTAGTGATCCGACCAGGACATAGGAAGGGGCTTAAAATTATCAAGCCCACTAAAAATTAGGTCAAGCTGATTCCCTCCAATGTGGGTTAGGAAGTGAGTTCTCAACATAAAAGAACAGTCAGTCAGAAAGGCCACACGTTTCTTTGCCTACAGATCAATTGGGTTGCTAGGGTGCAGATTGAAGTCGCCCAGAATAACTAATTTTGCAAGCAGCTACAGCCTAACGTTCACTACAAAGGCAGTAGCCGGGTTAACCGGGACTTCGGCTCCTGGGAGCGGTCCAGCATGCATGATACTGCTGAAGTCTGGGTCTGCTGATGTTGGAGCGTTCCGTGCACGCACCGGAAGAAGGACTGTGGGAAGACAGCGAGAGGCAGAGAGGGTTAAGGGGAACATGGATGTGTATGTGCCATGCAGGATGGGACGAGTCCATGGTTGCTCCTCCTTCATCAGAGCCAAAGCAAAGACTGCATCCAGGTAGTGCGCCAACATCTCTGTACTGGCGTATGAACTTTGCCACTGCTTGCCGCAGCTATCCATGCCCTACGCCTAAACCCACCCAGATAACCATTGGTTAAGGTCTTAGGCTTATTGACAGGACTTGGAGTGCTGCAGACGGAGCAGGATGTGGTGTCGGATCACTGGACACCACTGTCTCTCCACCATATCGCTCAACATGATTCTTCATCGAGAGAGTGATACACACAATGAAACCCCAATGTCCCACAGCGCAGTCTATTGAGCCATCAATGAAAACTGGTCCACCCCCCAATGGAATCACGTGATTTCTATCAAGGCACTCTTCTCGTGCATTTTCTTCTTGTCAGACCCACTGGCTCATCTTTAAAGCTAAAGCTCTCTTCCACCAGACTAAAACATTGCCATAATTCTGGAATTTTGCTGGGGTTTTGCAGGGACATTGGGTTGTTCTGTAGAAATCCCAACAGCGATGAGACATTTGATGAACTACTCCACAGCTTCGGTAACTTTGTTGAAAACAAAATAATGTGTCCCTTTCCTGTGCAATGTGAAATATTACATTTAATTAAATAAAAACATATAAACGTTTTCCTCCCTGCCAAAACACACCAAGCACGATGGAAAATGGGCCCAATTAGGTTAATTCATACCATTTTATAAAACTTTGACAACATGCAAAAATAAAGTTCACGCACAAAAGTAAATGGGAATCATAACGTTTTCGCTAGGTTCATTCGTTGCAGGCCTCTAACTAGACGCAGAACTAAAGGGGGATACATTTTTCAAGCACACAGTTCAGATCAACATCCGAAAAGCAGGCTGTGTAAATATTTAAAAATATGTTCTTTCATTTTGACAAATAAGATGTTCACGTCCTAATTGCAGATGATTCCTTTCGGCACAAAACTCGCAGTGTTGCCAATTAGAGGCTGCTCGGAAGATTCCTGACAACTCTCTCAGCCTTTTACCATCCACCAAAGGTGTGCATTAATCAACTCGGAAACAAGCCTGATTGTGTCTTATTAATCAAGGCGCATTTGCATTGGCAGTAAATGAGCAGTTGCCCCGGTAATTAGTAAAAGGCATTAGAGCTCCTCAGACAAGCATCCTGAGCGATGAGGCCAACAGAACATGGGGCTAATGCGTCCAAGCAGCAGCCGAGGGGACGCTCTTCATCACAGCTTGAGAAATCGCTGATTTACCCGATATACAACAACAACAAACAAATGCACGCTTTATCTCACCTAATTGGTGGCTCTGGCACACCATGTCTGCTGCCTGCTTATTGTTGTTGTACTCAGTGGCTATGCGTGCAGTGCGTCCGAAATCCACAGGTAGTTTCAGAAACCTTGAATTAATTCATTCATCTAGACTGACCGCTATATGGTGACCAGTCTCCGCCATTTTAATTGCCAAGACGAACCTTGCGGAGCCATATCAATGACACCCAGACTGCACTGTAGGGAGTTCCCTTCCTTTCACTTTCGTCCGGAAGACGGCTATCAAAAATGTCGAAAAAGGGCTATTTATTTCGGAGAGCTTTCTGCGCATGAATCAAAATCGTTAAGCGTTTCGGGGGAATGGGTGTCCACCCGCCATGCTGTACTGCATAAGCAGATGGTGCACTGTCTGACCATACGTACACCTGCTTCTGACATAACATGTCAATCCTGTACGCTCTTGCCAAGAAGACAGCTTTCTTTGTGCATTAATGCAAAACGGCGGCTGATGTTGGATGGTGGCTGTAGTTCAGTGTTCGGGTTAGTGTGCTCCTCATCCCCTCAAGAAGCAAGCAAAGCTGCCACAGAAATGAATGGAAGAAATGCGACATTCAGCCACCGGTGTTGCCTCAAGAACAGTGCAAACAGGGGCGAGACCAGGCCATTGCCCAGTTCATGCAGGACAAGACCAGCATAAGGGCAATGGTCAACCCTGTAATTTCTACTTACGGACCTGTCCTGGTTACTTCATGATAGCTATCCAACGGGATGAATTAAATGAATGCATAAGACAGATTTCTTTTTTTTAGTTTAATTAATGTTATTGTGCTCGTATAAGCGTTACAATACATATCAAGGAGATGTAAACACAATGCAGTGAAGCATTTGATGAAGAGCAGTTATGGGCAATGCTGCATGGGCATCCCACAAGCGAGGCAGGATAACTGCTGTTACCATCGGCAGCTGGGAGAGGGGCAGCCCCAACCCCCCGTGCCTGCTCCTCTCCTTCCCCCCAGCTACGGAGACACGCAGTCTTGGCGGCACAAAAGCCACGGAAGAGTAAGGTGCGAACAGTCATCGCACCCTTCCTCCAAACAGCCAGGCGCTAAGCGCCATAAGGAAACAACCATCAGGCAGGGCCCAGGTTCAAAGATCTGCCCCCACCGGGGGGTCAGACAGTCGGCTATTCGGCCGGGGGCTGCGACAACATCGGCCCCCACCACATACACAACAAAGACCCAGGGCCTCCCTGGGTCCTATAAATGAGAGCAGCATGCTCAGAGTAAACACAATCTGTTTGTGGACCCTGAACGGGGACCCAAGCAAACAGGAGGTTCACTGTTTACTCAGTGTCTTCCAAATCTTCTTGCTTCTTTACCTTCTTGCTTCTTTAGCAATTCTTGAAGTTCGCTGTGCATCGCAGTGTCTTTTTCCTTCCTGAACATTGTACTGTTCAAACCAATTGCAACGCAGTTTTAATGAAGGAAGAAACGACAACCGAACGGCCAGGGCGGACGCAGTCAGCTTCAACATTTTTCGGCAAAGATCGAAAAGCGAGCGGCGAGCGTGTCCAATCCAGGGCAAACAAAGACGCGTGCTGCGGAATTATCCACAAAACAAGTGCGAACGAAGGAGAAGTGGCACTCGAACAGCACGGCGCAGACAGTTTTCCGATTCAACATTTTACAGGTGAGCCACCGCGCTGGGGCTACGAGGGAAGAAAAATAGACAATTATGTGCAGAAGAGATACATTGTATTTACAGTGGATCGGAACCCCCGCGTTATAAGGCAGACGGGGCAGGAGAGCTCAACCCAATTTTAAACTTGGCAGAGTCACAAACCAGCTTGGGAGCTCGACTTTGCTTGACAGCCGCGCAGAGCTGGCAAACACATTGCCAAGCTCGGCGGGCCCAAAGACTGCAGATTTAAAATAATTTCTGTAATATTGCAAGGCGATCTCACATCGAAACCAATTATTTCAATCCAGTAAATCAAGCCTGGGGGCTGCCCAATTTTCGGAAAACCGGGCAAGAAGGCACCAGTCAACAGTTACCCAGCACGGGCAACAAATAGAACAAGCGCAAAGAACTCGCTGATAACTCCGTGATAAAACCCTTTTCTTTTTCCTATAGCAGGAATAGAAAAACATGGGCCCCAAACGGAAAACACGGGCACCCCCAACACCGGCGCAGAAGCCCAAATCACCACAATTGCTAGCAACCATTGAAGCGGCAGAGCACTACGGATAGGCATGGGTTAGAGAAAACATGTACGGCCTACCCAGGGAAGGAATTACCAGCCCACCCAGCCAGGAGGAGGTTCCTGCACCATCGAAAAGAGAAAAATATCCAAAGACGCCAGAAAAGGAACCAAAAAATTATCAAAATTATGCGAGAATATAGCGGAATTGCAGCAACTAATGGTAGAAATAAGGGGGAAACAGACGCCGCCCGCAAGGGAACTTGGGGCCTCAAACCCCCCCATCACAATAGAACCCACTATAACGGTTGTCAATCCACCCGTAACACCACCTATAGCAACTCCGCCACAACAAGTACAGCAATTGCCAATAGCGGCCACAGCCATAAATGCAACAGCCTCCACAACTCCAGCAACTGATCCAACAGGTGCCCTAAAAGCATGGACAACGCCAGGCGCAGACAGCCCAGGCGCGACAGGGACACCCGGCAGCAATACAACTGACATTATATCAATCTGTAATGCGCAAGTAGTGTTACTCACCAACCAGGATGAGGATAAGGAGGTGACCAGGACCGGTATTCGCAGGGTTTGATTGAAGAGCTCGGATGGGGCCTCCAACCGAGCCTCCTCTCTGTGAGGGAATAGATCTTTAAAATGATATGACCCCCTACTGATTAAAACAGTACAAGAGCCCGATCACTCAAAAGAGCGGGGAGAACACACCGCCACGGTTTACCAGCTGTAAAAATAAAGAAGAAGAGATGAGTTCTATAATTGCAGACCGGGGATGGATTATTTCTACCTCAAGACAATATCCCTGTCAAGACTATTCAAGGAACTATGACAATAGGTTGGAATAGGAAAGAAACACTCCTTACCACTAGTAGTGTTGGGATCAATCCAAGGTGAAACAAACGGCAGTATAAAATAATAAATGGGAATGTTAGTGAGGGTTCTAACCCGAACGGCACGAGGAGCGCACTAGTTCCGGGTTGGTGCACACTCTGCGCAGCGTCCCCCTGTGCACTTGTTGAAGAAAGGTAAACACAATTCCCAATGTCCAATATCAGACTTGATAGAAATGTCAATGAATCCCAGACGGTAATCCTGTTAGATGTGCTGTTCGGGGCTAGGAGCAAGACTTGAAAGGGTCCTGTTAACGTGCGGGCAGCAGAAGTACAAAATCGATTTGGCAAGGCAGTCCGTGAAAACAAGAAATAGGTCCTGGTACACTAACCTGGCAGTAAAGTACAAAGCAGCAGACAAGACGGTTCGTTAGGCAGGCAAAGGTCAAGAATTCCAGATTTTCAAGAAAGGACGAAGACGAAACTTCAAAGGCGTCAGCAACTTCAATCCGAAGCAGCGAGCTGAATGAAAAGACTGCATTTATCCGAAAGAGAAAGCAAAACGTCAGAGCATGGTGATTGGAGGCGCAGGGCACATGATAGTGCAGTGGAGCATCATGGTACTCGTAGTTTGTTCAATCCCTGCCGCAATCTCCATTGTGAAAGGAATGGGGGAATGAAGCGCCGCATACCATAAGGAAGGAAAACATGTTTGTGCGTACCTTTTAAAGAACAAGCCCGTCTTCTGGAGTGATGTGCACGGCGGGGTGTAACAGTATCCACCCCCAAAAACGGCGCCAACCCCCTACGGGCATGGAAACGGCGCAAAAGGGCAGGCGCATGTATATTGCACAAAGGCTCCCAAGGCCGGTCCTCGGGACCATAGCCCTTCCAATCAACAAGGTAGAAGGGACGACCCCTGCGCAGACGATAATCCAGTGTGCCAGCCACTTCATATTCCAGGTCACCATCCACGTGCACTGGAGAAGGACGAGCCGGCAGCCTGGTGGAGGCAATACATGGTTTCAGCAGACTCACATGAAACACGGGATGCACTTTCCATGAAGAAGGCAAAGAAAGACGCACCACTGCCGGGTTGATCACGGCCATCACCGAATAGGGACCCACAAATTTCGGAAGGAGCGCACGTTTGCCAGGTATGTTCAGATTGCGCGTGGAGAGCCATACCTTCATGCCTACCGTATAATCGGGTGCAGGGATCCGATGCTTATCGGCATAGAATTTGGCCCGTCTCTGAGCCTTCAATAGGTGTCCAAGAACTGAGTCATGCACCGTCTGCATGTTCCGGACGCAATCCAGAGCTGCCGGGTTATCAATTGGAAGAGCCGGATCCAGAGGCAAGGAACGAGGGTGTTGCCCGTATAAAGCAAAGAAGGGAGAAACACCAGAAGAGGAGTGTAAGGAATTGTTGTATGCGAATTCAGCCGGTGGGAGCATCACCAACCAATCCGACTGGAACTGAAGACAGAAACACCTGAGATACTGTTCCATGGTGGCGTTAACCCTCTCTGTCTGGCCATCCGTTTGTGGATGAAAGGCCGAACTGAAACGGTCCTCGATCTGAAGCGACGCCGTTAAGGCTCTCCAGAAGCGTGACGTAAATTGGGACCCACGGTCTGAAACGATGATAGAGGGAAGGCCAAAGAACCTAAAAACGTTCTTAAGAAAGAGGGACGCCAATGCTGGGGCAGACGGGAGACCGATACAGGGAACAAATAAGGCCAGTTTCGTGAAATAATCGACCACAACCCAGATGGTGTTAAAGCCGTTCACAGGAGGTAAGTCCACTACAAAGTCCATGGATACCATATACCACGGCTTATGTGGCACAGGGAGCGGTTGTAGGAGGCCCATGGGCTTGGACCGAGTAGTTTTGCATTGGGAGCAGACTGAACAGGAGGCAAGGTAGTCAATGACATCTTTAGACATCGAGGGCCACCAAGCCCAACGGCGAATAGCCTCCAAAGTCTTCTGTTGACCGGGATGAGCTGCCGAAATCGAGTCGTGTGACCAGGTAAAAGCACGAAGACGTGCTTCTCCGGGAGGTAAGTATAGCCGACCCTGGATGTAAGGCAACCCCTGAACAATGTCAAGATTGAGGTTGAGGCATTCCTTTGCATGAGTGGCAACCCATTCCGTAACTATGGAACGCAAAGACGAATGTGGGGTGCATCCGCAGACCACCCTGCAGGGTAAAACCAAAGGTCGTTCAAGAATGGTACTCTGAGGATCTTGAGGCAGGCGAGACAAGGCGTCAGCACATGTATTGAGACGTGCCGGACGATAGGTGATAGTGAAGTTGAACTGTGAAAAGAAGAGGTGCCAGCGGGCCTGACGAGCAGTGAGACATTTCATAGATTTGAAAGCCAACAGACTGCGATGATCTGAGAAAACCGTAACAGGATGCTGTGCACCCAGCAAATGATGTCTCCATTCTGAAAAAGCCTCCTTGATGGCCAGCAATTCCCTTTCCGTAATGGGGTAATTCTTCTCATAGGGAGTGATTTTCCTAGAGAAATAAGCTATAGGGTGTATTTCACCAGAATCAGGACAACGCTGAGATAAGACGGCCCCAACAGCGGATCCCGAAGCATCCGCTTCCACCAAGTATGGTAGCAGTGGATTAGGGTGCTGTAGTACCGGGGCAGAGGAGAAGGCCTCTTTTAGAGCATCAAAGGCCTCTTGTGCCTCAGGAGTCCAATGGCAGGGTTGCTTGGAACTAGTCAATGCTGTCAAAGGAGCTGAGATGGAGGAGAAGGCGTGTATGAAACGTCTATAGAAATTTGAGAAGCCCAAGAACGACTGAAGTGTTTTGACTGAGGTGGGAATAGGCCATTCTAAGACTGCCTTAACTTTCGAACAGCTCATTCTGATACCCTGATTAGTGAGATCATAACCAAGGAATTAGACCTCAGTGGTATTGAAGACACATTTCTCGGCTTTAATGAATAAATGGTTCTCTCGCAGTCTCTGCAGAACAAAAAGCACATGTTCCTTATGTGCCTGCCTCGATGAAGAGTATATAAGGATATCATCCAGGTAGACTACTACGAACTGGTCCAAACAGTCACGGAAGATATCGTTCATAAAGGCCTGAAACGTGGCCGGAGCATTGCATAGCCCAAAGGGCATGAAAAGATACTCAAATAATCCGTACCGGGTTTTGAACGCCGTCTTCCATTCGTCCCCCTTGCGTATACGTACAAGATTGTACGCTCCCCTCAGATCCAGTTTGGTAAATATAACAGAAGTACCTAATTGATCCAGAAGAACAGAGATTAACGGAAGAGGATACTGGTTTTTTACTGTGACCGAATTTAAGGCCCTATAGTCAATGCAAGGGCGAAGATCACCCTCCTTCTTAGGAACGAAGAAGAGCGGAGAGGCTGCAGGGGACCTGGACAGCCTGATGAACCCGTTGCTCAAGGCTTTCTCAATATAGTCTTTTAATATCTTATCATCTGGTAACGTAAGGGAGTACACTCTGCCAGTTGGAATTTTGGCCCCAGGTGTTAAATCAATAGGACAATCGTATGGACGATGTGGTGGTAAGTGGTCGGCTCCACCCTTGTCAAAGACATCACGGTAGGCCTGATACTCCAATGGAATAGTTATATCGGGAGCAGTGGTAACAGCCCCGATAAGGGCTGTGGAGGCGACTAATGCCTGACAGGAAGAATCGGGTGACACATTAGTGCTTAGAAAGCATTGTTCATTGCAGAGCGGGGATAGAAACTGAACGACCCCCTTAGCCCAGTCAATGGCAGGGTTATGTTGTTGAAGCCAGGGAACCCCTAAAATGACCCAGAACTGGGGGGCCTTGATCAAGTCGAATGTTATGTTCTCGGTATGCCCTTCTTTGGTTTGCATTCGAACCAGAGAAGTGTTTTGGGTGACCAACCCAGATACCAAGGAGGTACCGTCCACTGCATGAACGGTTTCTGGACGTACCTTAGATACCATAGGCACATTATGAGAACTAGCATAGTCATAGTCCATGTAGTTCCCTGTGGCGCCGGAGTCAATAATGGCTAAAGAAGAAAAAGAGATGTCAGGAGTCGCTGTAAAGACCACAGGTAAGCTAACAGGGGCAGAGGTGACCCCGTGTGAGTCCAAAGAATGGACCCCCGGCGTAGGGACTCTTACTAGCGCCGGGTTTTGGCGTTTCCCGCCTTCCCAACAGGTTTCTTTGGAAAGTCCTTAAGTAGATGGTCCGCCGAACCGCAATACATACAAAGATTGTTAGATCTGCGGTGTTCCCTTTGGGCTGGAGTAAGGGGTCCCTGTATAGCCCCCACTTGCATGGGTTCAGGGGCGGACAAGGAAGAACTGGCGGTTTCCAGCAGTGGAGGGGTCAAACCTGCTGGTTTGCGTTCCCCTTTTCTTTCTGCTCTTCGGGCGTCGATCTGCAAAACCAAATCCAGGAGTTCACCAAAAGCTGTGGGAACTGTAGGTACGGTTGCTAATACATCTTTTAATTCCTCTGATAGCCCTTTGTAAAAGACTGCCGATTTTTTCTCTTCTGGCCAGTCCGTTTCGGCTGAGAGTTGATTAAACCTAGTAAGATAGGTAAACAGAGAGGATGTCCCTTGGCGTAAGTTCAGGAACTCAAGGTCCGTAGCCTGGGATTTGTAACGAGTGTCAAAAACCTGGTTCATAGCTGCGATGAGGGCATCGCAGTCATATAGCAGGTAGCTGTTTGACTCGAGTAGAGGGTTAGCCCAGGCTGCAGCGGTTCCACCAAAATTGGAAAGGATAAAGGCAGCTTTTGTCGTTGGATTAGGGAAGGCCGTAGGGCGACAAAGAAAGTGCAGCTTGCACTGATTAATAAAGGTCCTATAATTTTTCGGGTCTCCAAGAAATCTCTCAGGAGGAGCTAACGGGAATTGGGAAGCCACCAGTACTGGGGCCGCAGCAAACCCCGATGTTGAGGGATTAGAGACCCCTGAAGTCGATGCAGAAGCGTTTGAGACGTCTATCCCCAAAGACTGCGGCTGCGGAAATCTTTGTAGATTATCAATCCTGTGACTCAGAGCATCATGAGCTACTGAAATCTCAGCCCGGAGTTCTGCCACCAGACGTACCATGGCGGCTAAGGGGTCCTCTCCTTCCATATTAATAAGGCTTCTGATTCTGTTACTCACCAACCAGGATGAGGATAAGGAGGTGACCAGGACCGGTATTCACAGGGTTTGATTGAAGAGCTCGGATGGGGCCTCCAACCGAGCCTCCTCTCTGTGAGGGAATAGATCTTTAAAATGATATGACCCCCTACTGATTAAAACAGTACAAGAGCCCGATCACCCAAAAGAGCGGGGAGAACACACCGCCACGGTTTACCAGCTGTAAAAATAAAGAAGAAGAGATGAGTTCTATAATTGCAGACCGGGGATGGATTATTTCTACCTCAAGACAATATCCCTGTCAAGACTATTCAAGGAACTATGACAATAGGTTGGAATAGGAAAGAAACACTCCTTACCACTAGTAGTGTTGGGATCAATCCAAGGTGAAACAAACGGCAGTATAAAATAATAAATGGGAATGTTAGTGAGGGTTCTAACCCGAACGGCACGAGGAGCGCACTAGTTCCGGGTTGGTGCACACTCTGCGCAGCGTCCCCCTGTGCACTTGTTGAAGAAAGGTAAACACAATTCCCAATGTCCAATATCAGACTTGATAGAAATGTCAATGAATCCCAGACGGTAATCCTGTTAGATGTGCTGTTCGGGGCTAGGAGCAAGACTTGAAAGGGTCCTGTTAACGTGTGGGCAGCAGAAGTACAAAATCGATTTGGCAAGGCAGTCCGTGAAAACAAGAAATAGGTCCTGGTACACTAACCTGGCAGTAAAGTACAAAGAAGCAGACAAGACGGTCCGTTAGGCAGGCAAAGGTCAAGAATTCCAGATTTTCAAGAAAGGACGAAGACGAAACTTCAAAGGCGTCAGCAACTTCAATCAGAAGCAGCGAGCTGAATGAAAAGACTGCATTTATCCGAAAGAGAAAGCAAAACGTCAGAGCATGGTGATTGGAGGCGCAGGGCACATGATAGTGCAGTGGAGCATCATGGTACTCGTAGTTTGTTCAATACCTGCCGCAATCTCCATTGTGAAAGGAATGGGGGAATGAAGCGCCGCATACCATAAGGAAGGAAAACATGTTTGTGCGTACCTTTTAAAGAACAAGCCCGTCTTCTGGAGTGATGTGCACGGCGGGGTGTAACAAGTAGAGCAAGTAGAACAAAAAATGAAATCTTTCCAAACAGAGCTATTGAATAGATACAAAAGATGCCTAGCATGGAACATTGATACCACAATCAAAGAAGCCATATGGGCTTATATGAGTTTATATAAATCTTCTCCTTAATAGAAGCACAGCGCAAAGGGAAAGATGCTTTTTATAGATCCCAAAAAAATAGAAGAGAAAGCCATTGCCAGGAACGCTCAGGTCGAGCAAAACTGGGACACCTGGCTACAGGCCTTTGCCATATTAGCAACAATATATGAAGAAAAATTTCCCATGGATGGTAGGAAGATCTGGGCATATGTTGATAAAATAAGGGAAGTAAAAGTAACACAGAAGGGGAAGACATGGCTTGCATACGACATCAGATTAAGGAGGAGCATGTCAGAAAGACCGGCCATTGAGTGGGATGAAGTCCAGAACGATTTATACACCCTCAACGCCGAACCTCCCCTAGAAGAAGATACCATGCATTCTTCTTCCAAAATAGCAAAAATTCACAAGTAAGCAAATCCCATGACAATGATAAATCCAAAACAGGGGAGCAGCCCTTTCGGAGGAACCAGCCTTGGGCGGCGAAAAATAATGCCCACAGACAGAACAAATAGCAGGCTGGCAAATCCAACATCCCATGCAGAAATTTTGGGAAAAACCAGTGTACATGGGGCAAACTGCAACGGCGACCATGCAACAAGCAACTGCACCAGACTCCCAGCCAAGAAAGAATGATATCCCAATTTTAGAACCAGGACGAACGCCCATCAACCCAGGCAATTTTAGGGACGCCCTAAACAGCTACCCAGACATAGAAACCAGCAAAATAATATCGCAGGGTTTCACCAAAGGGTTTTTTATCCCATTTGAGGGCTCTGGGTCACAATACATCCCGATGAATCTAAAGTCAGCCAGGGACAACCCCCAGATAGTAGAAAACAAAATCAAGAAAGAACTGCAACTGGGCAGGGTAGCAGGTCCTTGGGATGCCATACCTCTAAAGGACTATTTAATATCTCCACTAGGCCTGGTTCCCAAAAAAGAACCCGGAAAAATGAGACTAATCCATCACCTATCCTACCCCAAAGGCCAGTCTTTAAACAATGGCATCCCACACACAGAATCCACTGTAACGTACACGCATTTCCAAGAAGCGGTAAGGCTCATACAAGAGTGTGGCAGAAACGCCTTGATGGCGAAGCTGGACATCGAATCTGCTTTCAGACTTTTGCCAATCCACCCAGAGTCACAGCAGTGGCTAGGTTTCACTTTTAACAACAAATTCTATGTGGATAGATGCCTTCCCATGGGGTGCGCAGTATCCTGCGCACTATTTGAGCAATTCAGTTCCTTTTTTCAATGGGCTTTCCTAAAGCAGAGACCAGGGACAAAAATAGTACATTACCTAGACGATTTCATGGTCATAGGGCAACCAAAATCCGTGGAATGTGGCCAGGCTTTAGCAAACCTGGCGCACATGGCCGCACAGTGGGGAATTACCCTAGCGAGGGAAAAAACCACCAAACCAGACACAAACATAATCTTCCTGGGCATCGAAATAGACTCAGCAAAGGGGCTCTGCAGAATCCCAAAAAGAAAAATAACAGAACTCCGGGCTAAAATACAAAACCTGATAATGAGAGATAAGGGGACTGTAAAGGAAATATAATTATTAGCAGGCAGCCTCAATTTCGCATCCAAAATAATACCTCAAGGGAGGATATTTTCCAGAAGCCTGGAGTTCAAAATCAAATCACTCACCAAACCACACTTGCATATCCGGCCAGGCAGAGAGGTGAAACAGGACCTGGAAACATGGGGAAAATTCCTCAGAGATTTCAACGGGTCTTTACTTTGGCGAACGCCTTTTAACACCCAGTCTAACAGGGTCCTATACACCGACGCAGCTGGGAGCAAGGGGTTTGTAGCCATACTAGACTCCGAATGGGTGGCAGGACACTGGTCCAATTCATGGCAAACAGCAGGGTGGACAAGAAACATCACCTTACTAGAAATATTCCCCTTCTGGCTAACATTACACATCTGGGGCAGGTGACTAGCGAATACGGAACATTTGATTTGGTATGACAACATGGCTGTAGTTGGCTTAATAAACAGAAGGTCTACGAAATGCCCTTTAGTACTAAAAGTATTACGTGCCATTACAACAGTCACAGTCCAAGTAAACGTTGTACTCAAAGCGAAGCACATTTCAGGGGCAGATAATAACATTGCTGATGCCTTACCTCGCTTCCAGTGGACAAGTTTCCGAGAGCTAGCGCTGCACGCCCAAGAACAGATGATGCCAATACCAGCAGAATGCTGGGCAATAATGGGAAGACAAGAATAATGGCATCAACGCCAACGCCAGAGAGCACAGGCCGGGATGCCCAACGAAAACCAGGCACCTCTAAAACGGGTGCCAACAACACATTGGCATCAACGCCAGCACCAGAGAGTGCAGGCCGGGATGACCAATACAAAGCAGGCACCTCTAAAGGGGGTGCCAGCAACACATTGGCATCAACGCCAGTGCCAGAGAGCCCAGGCCGGGATGCCCAACAAAAACCAGGCACCTCAAAAACGGGTGCCAAAAATACATTGTCATCAATGCCAGCACCAGAGAGTGCAGGCCGGGATGACCAATACAAAGCAGGCACCTCTAAAAGGGGTGCCAGCAACACATTGGCATCAACGCCAGCGCCAGAGAGCCCAGGCCAGGATGCCCAACAAGAATCAGGCACAACAACGGGTGCCAACAACCTCACAGGCTTCCTAATAGAGATGGCAGAGAGGGTGGTGGCAAGCACCACAGCAGCACAGTACAGTAAGTGTTTGCAAACAGTATTCAAAGCCACAGGTTTAAACCACGTAGAACTAATAACGATTAAAGATATAGAAGTATTTTTAAAATGGGATCGGGAACAAGGTTTCAAAAGGGATTTGGCTAAAAGACACCTGGTGGCAATCTCATACTTTACGAAAATCCGGGGTGATTCAGACCCCTCTCAGAACACACTCATTTCTTATGCAATGAAGGGATGGGGCAGACTGGAGGGGCCGCAAGTGGACAACCGCCGACCCCTTGATTTCACCAAACTGGTACAGATAACAAGCCATTTGGAAGCCATATGCTGGCACCCTTACGAGATAATGTTATTTAAAACAGCCTTTTTCCTAGCCTACTTCGGGGCTTTCCGGGTAGGGGAACTCATCGCTTCCAGCACCAAGGCCACAAACGGCCTGGGCGTCATGGAAATCAGGGTGAGACAGGAGAGTGTTAATATAGAAATGCAGCAGTCGAAAATGGGTGCAAAAAGAACCATCAATATTTGTTGCATCGATGAGGCAACAAACTGCCTGGTGTGCATCCTCTATTTCGCACAACAACCTAAAGTGGGGGGGAGTTTTTTAATCCACAAAGATGCATCGGCCCTAAGCCGCTACCAATTTAAAGGAGTGCTGATGAAAGCAATCAGCAGAGCAGGGTGGGATCCCAAACATTTCGGCACTCATTCCTTCAGGATAGGTGCCGCCACCGCTGCATGGCAAGGAGGTTTAGCACCGCAACTACTAAAAAACATAGGGGGATGGAAGTCAGACTGTTATAAAAGATATATCAGACCGCAACCGATATAGCCATCCGCCCTAATAATATTGCCTTGCTTTTCCCTCCCTCCCACCACCACAGAAACAACAGGCGAAGTGAGGACCACACTCCTATCAGCATGGATAGTTGGCCACTCATTCGTTTTCAGGACAGGCAGATGGGCAGAAGAGACTAAAGATGGGCCACCTTTCAAAAACACCATTGCGTCATGGTGGGGATACAGAGGCCTACGTTGGGCCGACGTCCACAAAACATTAGCGGAACTGGTGGCATACAGGGACCCACCAGAATTCCTGATCATACATCTAGTGGGCAACGACCTAGTCAACACAGCTAGACGCATCCTATGCGAAAAAAGGTGCTCCTCCCTAGCAGGCATTTCGCACAACTGGAGGGGTACCGAAATATATTTCTCAGCCATTTTACCAAGAAAGAAATGGCTAGGGGCCAACTGCTACAAATCTATAGACATATCCAGAAGAAAACTGAACAGGACTATAGAGAGATTCTGTATGACTAGAGGACTGGGTTTCATAAAACACCCAGCCATTACACTAGGCAACCCAGACCTTTTTCTCGACGACGGCACCATCTGTCTAGCCGGGGCATGGAGCATTTTTACTGGGAAATCAATACAGCTCTTGCTCACAGGGGCTGTCAGTAGGGCATACTCTTGGGGGAACACGGCCAGCCGGGAACCTGCCCGTGTGTGGCGGCACGGGTCCGAGGGGGTAACCTCAGGACCCTGTGCCCAGAAGTATGATACCATCATGATATGTGATATTGTTATTGTCATAACCCATATCTGTACAATAAAATCCTACGGCCTTTTATTGCCAACACTTACAACAAGTTGTGAGCCTATCATTACGGGTGAGGTTTCGGGGTTTCGGCCATAACTAATGCATGCATATGGGTTCAGCAGTTACATAAGACAACCCTTTAACACTGAACCCAAACAATAAACTTATGTAATGCAATGAAAGATAGAAATGACCTAAAATGACCTATAATGGCTCTTGTAACCAGGACTCATGTCTGGCAGAGTCTCCCAGGACCCCCCTTGTTATTTGCATATTTCAAGTAACTTTGGGTCTCACCATCAGTTACTAGGGGAATCCAGACGTGGACCCCTTGTTCACTATTCTTAGAGAGGCACAGCTACACCCTACTGATGAGGTTCAACCAGACTGACACACGTGTCTGGGGTTGCTGTTGGTACTCTTGTTCAGAGGAGAATTGCCTAGCATTTTGGTGCTGGACTGCCCCAGGGCAGGACAAAGACTGATATTTTTAGGATAGTTCTGCTCTGTGAAAGATAGTGAGCTAAAGACTCTTGTTAAGCTCTTGTAACCAGGACTCATGTCTGGCAGAGGGTCTCCCAGGACCCCCCTTGTTATTTGCAGTGTTGCAATAAGGTAGCATTATAAATAGTTTACTTATTGCAATAGTATAAAGACCTATACAAGTTATTAGCACTTTAGCCAGCTAATAACCAATGCAATAACCTTACCTTAGTAAACTCACCTTAGTAACTGATAACCAAATCCCAATAATCATAGTAGCCAATAATCTTAGCGCCAAGATGCATTTTCAAGGCGCTAGCTCGTGCTTTAAAGTCTTAATACCATAACATGGTCATAGAATGGCAAGTATACCTTTTATTAAGCAATTAGAAAACCTAAAAGTAACAATGCAGGCAATAATATGAGAACTCTGTAAGTGGAAGGCAAAATCAATATATGAACATATATGACCAGCACGAGAAACAATACATAATACGAAAGGGGATAAAAAAGGCGGGTAACATGCAATATGACACAAAGGGCCTCATTACAAGCAGGGCGGTAAGGGTTAACGGTCACCGGTAACGAGACCGGTGCCGTTAAACCCTTACCGCCCTACTACGAGTTCCGTTTGCGGGTCCCGTCCTTAACGCCAGGCGTTAAGGACGGGACCCGCAAAGGGACTCTAGAGCTAATAACAGTACCGTAATTTACGGTACCGTTATTAGCGCCTTTCCCATTCCCATTGAGCCCTATGGGGGCTCAAATGGGAATGGGGAAGGGCCCTGGTGAATGGAGAATTACCGGTCCCGCCAAACTTGGAATGGACCGGTAATTGCTCCATACACCAGGGCGGAATCGGAACGAGTTTGGAGGCAGCCATGACGCAAATAGCGGCGTGGTTACCTCCAAACTTGGAATGAGGCCCAAAGTAAATGGTGAAATTGATGTAAAAGTATGAGACAATCACTTATTCGATTCAACTTAATTTTTATATAGCGCTGTACATCCAGAGGACTCAGAGCGCTGACTTATGTTGATACAAGAGGCTAATAAAAAAAGGCGCCATATAAAGAGAAGAGGTTAACACCCGTATCACATACAAGTTTAGGGCGGTTGAGCAACTTCCCCAAATACAACAAATACATAAATACCAATTACTGCACGCCATTTCAAGCTATGTTTCACTAATATGCTAGACTATACTGTTGTGCATTTTTCTAGTCTGAATATTATAGACACCATTCCACCAAATGTTGACATGGATACTTTTAAAGTGTTTCCAATTTCTGGAGATAATTCGGATACCAACTGAAACAAAAAGGTCAATTAGGGCACATTATAATTTATCACGGGAGGAATCAAAAGAAACACTTTCAATTAGGATATTTTTAAAGTTAAAGCGACATATCAGTTTGCCGGTCCGGTAGTAACGGCGCCGGTAGGCTATCGGCGCTGTTACTACCGGACCGGCAAACTACGAGGACTGCTCGCGGGTGCGTTTTCGCCCACCAGGTCTCACCTGGCAGACGTACCGGCACCCACGAGCAGAGCATGTCGGATTCACCGGCCCCATTCACGAATGGGCCGGTGCATCCGGCTTCCCCATTCCCATTGATCCCTACGGGGCTCAAATGGGAATTGGGAAGAATATTTTCCAGCGCCCGCGAATGGGCATTTACAATTGGTAATTGCCCATTCACGGGCGCCAGAAAAAAATGATACCGGCGGCAGACGTGGCGGTTTTACCAGCACGGCTACCACCAGTATCATAATGAGGCCCATTGAATTTAACATATACATTATGATTTTCCACCCTGGGAGCAAAAATCATTAGTACATTTACTTTAAAAAAAGGTAAGTTTAAAAGTACCTTCTCCATTGAAACATGCCACACGTGTATTATTAGCATGATGTTTCCAATTAAATATGTCACTAGAAGTTAAAAAAAAGCACTTTAGAACACATATCCCCATCCCAGAACAAGTCAAAGTCTGATTCCTTACACATCTCAGAGCGCCATTTTGAGTCCCAGGATCCCGTGACATCCAACACGAAATACAGATCTGTGCACCTTTACAGGAAGAAGTCAGAGACACACATCACTTTCTGGTTGGATCAGGAATCGTTTCAGGGTTTACAAAAGTGGGGAGATTGTTGGCTGTACCATCAACCAATTTCAAATATTGGGACATCACAGATATAGGAAGTGCAAATGTGTTTTTAAAATCACATCATCATTTAAAATGCCATCACCCATAAAGCAAATGATAAATAAATTGAATACCTTTGCCCAGCCTAGTATTTCAGGAATACATTGTTTCCCCATTAATCTTAATAAGTGTATTGTGCCTAATTCATTATAAAATACATCAAGGAAATTTCTGCATATGTGCGAATAAAAGCACTTCAAGACAGGACGTACTAATGGTTATGTTACACTCAAGGAATGTGTTGTGATTCATAATGTCACAAATATCAGCCATAAGGAAAATAAAGACTACTGCTTTCTTCGAAAAAAAGCCAAATTGGGGGGCCGGGGTGGTAGGAAAATCATCTGTTACACGCTAGTATTGCAGTTGCTTAAGAATAAAAGCAAGAATTTACACTCTGGAATTAGGAAACTTGGTTCCACTCTTATCTGTAAACCACTAAGGCGCTGTGTCGCGGCGTGGGCTAGGCCTGGGTGCGTGCTCGTAGCGCAGTAATGAGAACCAGGAGGCAGAGAAATGCTGGAACACGTCTTCTCTTTATTCACATACAAACTGGTCTGCCCTTGCACCGCCTCCCACTCCCGTCACTTCCCGTTCCTCACAGTCATTCCCCTTCCCCAAACTCCCGCTTCCACGTAACTATGGGAATGTCAACATGACACCCTGATTCATGAAAAAGCGCACATTGTTCCCAGGGTTGGACTGGCCGCATCGGCCCATCGGCCAGTGGCCGATGACCTTTGAGGACCTGGGGGGCCAGTTTTCATGAGGTCACCCCTGGGCCGGTTTTTTTGCCGGTAAAATGTTTAGTAATATATGCAGCGCGAGTCGGCGACTCACTCACAGAGTGTCTGCTGCGGCCTGCGGGCCGCGCATGGCACGGCCTAAGCTGGGCCATCATTATTTGTTTAACTTTTGTTGTAAAATTGTTGATGTCAGTCTCACTATCAATTATGAAGATAGATGTGTGTTCCGTGGGCGGCAGCCTGGGTGCGGCCCGAGCAGCTCGCCTGAGGCTCGGGGCCAGGCCAGCATCAGAAAGGAATTTGAGACTCTGGGTGGGGCCGGGCAGGGGCCAGGGGGGGATTACAGCCATGTTCCCAGGGGCTGGAGCCAGGCTGCCTGGAGCAAGCTGGAGGAGCTGCCTGGTGCGCTGCTGGAAGCATAATTATTCATCAACGCAAGGTAACAACACATTGTTACCTTGCTTTGATGATTTGCAATTGCAAATTGCATGCATGCATCAGGGCCGGCCGCCGCCACCAGGCCGGCGGTGGCGCAGCGGGTGGTTGGTGGCCCGGTGGCCGTGCGATGTGCTCCTGTGATGATTGATGAACTGAAGTCCTAGTCAAGTCGACTCAAGTGTTAATACAATTACGATTGTGAACATTGCACCGGGCCCGGGCAGCGCCGGCGGCCTAGTGCTACTGTCTCTGCAGCAGCAGAGCTGGCTGGGCTGGGGGCGGGGAAGTTCACACAACAAGTTCAACTTTGCAGGAACTAACAACAACGTTACATCACGTGTTGCTTGCCCTGCAAAGTTGAAAGCAACTTGTGCCTGGGGCTGGGGGTCGATACAGACTCTGTGTCGCCACAATGAAGTCGGCGGAGAGACACGTGACTCAGTCTGAGAATAAAGTGGGCCTCCCCTCCTCACCCTGGGCATTATATTTTGGCCACCCGTCACCCGACCCCACGACGAGACAGCCAGTGGACTGGCTCTGGCAGACAGTACCCACTTGACGTGACGACAGAGGACACACACGCACCGCAGCACCAGCCCAGCAGGCAGGCCCCCCGGCCCGAGAAGACAGACAGGGACCGTCCGTCGACCGAAGTGAGTGCAAGCCTGAGCCCAGCAGCAGCAACACCAACTGGCAGGCAGGCAGCAGTTGTTGACCGGTGCTGCGGGCGGCTACACTTAAATACAGAAGAGTCGACTACTCTCTCGACCGTGTCCGTGAGGTAAGAAAGATTGATTGATCCACACAGGGCCTATGCTTTAAGGCAAACATTTAGCACTTTTTCTGCTAAATGACGACTAGGCCTCATAGGAAATGTACTATAATACAGCACCCACCTTTCGGCAGGTCCTGACTCCTATGCTCCTCATCACTCGCCCATCACTTCACCCCATGCGCAATGTGACCTCTCTTCCAATTTCCCACCCCGCCAGCACCCTATAGTACACCAACCCTCGCCTACTCCACCCCCCCGACCATGTCCATGACTGTCCAGGACCCCACCCAGCCTGAACTCCCAATTCACTCCAACGAGACATCCCTCCCTCCCTGTACTCCCAACTCCCCCACCCTGCCTGGGCTCCCATGGATCTGACGCTCTCCCACACCCACCCCTCACCTTCCCTACTCTCTCACATCAATCGCATCCCATCTCTGACTACTCCTAACTTCCCCCCACTCTGCCACACACTGTTCTGCCTGTCGCGCTCCACTCTAGGTTCCCAACACACCCCACCAACACCTGTGCCACTGCCTGCCTCGGCCCGCGTCTCCCCTCGAATATACCACACCGCCCCACCTGCCACACACACTGTGCCCACTGCCCCAACTCTCTCTGACTCTCTCACCAACCCGATTTCCCCCATTTGCCATACCATCCCCTCCCGCCTCAGTCCCTCCTGCTAGTACTCCATACTCTCGACACTTTACCATCATCCCATCCCTCCCACCGCCTCCCCCAGCACATCTCAATCCACTCTTGGGCTGGCCCCACTAACACCTTGCTCCCCAGAGTTGCCTCCTCCAGACAATGTCTGTCTGCCCCCTCCCACCTCTTCTCACCCCTGTTACTCTCCGTTCCTTATCTGCCTGTTTCTATCCGCGCCTGCCCTCTTCCCCACCACCCTGCGTCCGCCACATCCCTGATTAGTTCCTTCTCCCTCTCTCTTCCAAGTTCCAACAGTTTGCCCCCTCTTGTCTGCGGGCCCACCATCCTCTCCCCCCCACCTGCTCCTTCCTCGGACCTTGTTTTTAAAGCCCTCCCCTTTTTCTGACCCCACCAGTTTCTAATCCACACATGTTTCTAACCTTCCCTCCCCAACTGTTTCTAACCCCTCCCGCCCCACCACGTTTCTGATCCCTACCTGTTTCTGTCTGATACCCCTCATTCCTTGCCATGCTTCCTGGCCTCTGTTCATTTCTGTCTGTACAGTGGTCCATTTTATTTCTAAAGCTATATTAATGCAACTTCCCCTCCTTTCATGCTGCCCTTCCCATGCCCCCCCACCCCCCACTCATATGCGCCTCTGCCCCTTTTTTCCTCATTTCCTTCTCTTGACTCCTGCCCTCCAACTTGCTCTCCTGCCTATTCCTCTTCCGCATGCCACACTCGGCCCCTCCTCCTTCTTTTTCTACTCTCCATCATTTCGTCTCCAAGGTGGTCCTTCATTTCACGCCTTACTCCTTCACTCGTATGTCTGCCTGAATTCCCTTCCCTATACATCCTTCCCCATCTCATCCTCGTCGAGTTCGGCTTCTCCCTCCTTTCCAGTCCTCTCCCCCAACCTACACACTTTACTTACTCTGACTGCTCAATCTTCTTGCTCTCCCCCATCCTCCTAAACTCTCATTCCCGACACACACTCCCTCAAACGTAACAATTCACCCGCTCTCATTTCCAATGCCAAGTTGCCTCACTCGTCACCCCTAACTAGTCCCCTCTTTTGCTCTTTCTGTCTCATTATGAACACACTTAAAACAGCCACTGCAAGAGACTTTACGTTTCATTGCGGTCCAGATGTTGGCGTGCATGCTTCCTGCACTAATGTAAACGTAGCACTGCCTGGATATGTTAATGTTATGTTACAGACATCCACGTTCTGTAATACACAAACACAACTGTTAATTGCTTTCTCTGACACAAGCATTGATTTCCATGGATGGGGCACACCGGCGGCACTCTTCTCTGGCTCTTTCAAACAGTAGCAATTTAGTTTAACCTGGTGTTCTTAAAGGCCATTGATGTGCAGCATTTGTACAAATAGAAACAAACACGGCGTGGAATTTGTTTTCTGGGTGTTTAACAGATTTGCTAAACTGCGTGTGACAAGCCGTGTGTGCTGTTGTGTGTGTGTGTGTTCTATAATCTGGCCATGCACTCTCGCTAGCCTCGACAACTTGCGTCTTGCCTTCAAACGTGTTCCTGTTTGTTGAGTTGCAAGTGTCACTGCATCTGTGGCTCCCCCAGCAAATTACGACTCCATCCATTGCAGCCTGATCACTTATTTATTATGGTTGGCTACTTTACATTTTTGGGTGAAAAGTTTTGTAATTTGTTATTTGTCTTTCTTGTTCTGCGTTTGTTTTTGCCATATCCCCACGTAGTCACATGTTATTTTAGGCCCGCCCGCATTTACTTACGTTGACCCAAAATATATATCACTAAAAACGTCATTTGGTATTTTAGAAACGTTAGTTGGGCTGCTGGTGGGCAAAGGAGGGCTTTAGAGAGCAGTGTGTTCTGTTTATGTTGGCCGGGCAGCCATCCTACCTTGATCACTACGCTACACGTTACGCACGCGCATCTTAGAAGTGTTTCCTATCTGTGCACGAATGACTGTCTGACTGTGTGCACTGAAACGGGTGAGCTTGGGTGCAGCATGTTAACGCCTCACTCACCTTCTTTCACGAGGCCAGTGTTTAAGGTAGATGGGGGCATTGCAATGCACGCATTTGGGTGTTTACTGTTGTGGGCCTGCCTCTATTAGCTACCTCTATCCAAGTTCCTTCTTCAGGTTATTCTGCAGTCGCATGAGGGCCACTTTTTTGAGGTGGGGGGTGGGCCACTTTTCTGAGGCGAGGGGTGGGCCACTTTTCTGAGGCGAGGGGTGGGCCACTTTTTTTTGTGTGTCCGGGCCTATTTCTAGTCCCAGTCCGACCCTGATTGTTCCTGCAAAGCCTGCGCACGGAGAACAGCTTTGAGCGGCCCTACGGGCAAAGTTTCCAATGTACGCTTTAAGTATTTATGGATTGAAATGTGCATTCCAACCTGACTCGCAAAGAAAACCAAGTTGCGTGAGGAATGCCCAAGACACACCCCCACGCAAACCAAAAACAGAGGCACAGACCAACCTTTATGCAAACCTCCACGTCCGCCATTGTCTCAACACCGAGCACCACTGTGAACCTGCACAAGCTCCCCCATAAGTAACGGCTGCACCCCTGAGAACCTGCGCAAGCTCCCCTGTAAGTAAAGGCAGCACCGCAGCGAATCTAAGCGAGGCCCAAAGCAAGTAATGGCTTCAACCCTGCTAACCTGCGCATGCTCCCCCTAAGTAATGGCTGCATCCCAGGCAATCTGCGCAATGTCACACCCAAGTAACAGCTGCACCCCTGCAAACCTGTGCACGCTCTCCCGCAAGAAACGGCTGCACCCCTGAGAATCTGCGCAAGCCCCCCCGTAAGTAACGGCGGAACCCCAGCCAATTTGCGTGATGCCCCATGCAAGTGAAAGTGTGAGTTGCCAAAAAATACAATAAAACCTCCCGAATGAGAGTCAATAATGGACACACCCCAGGAGGGAATGAGATCAAGACCAAGGGCCTCATTACACGGTAGGCGGTAAGTTACGGCTCTTACCAGCATGGCGCTAATAACATGTCTGTGTAGGAAGCAGGCCGCTAATTGCGTGGCATCACGAGTACGAGGGCACGAGCTTAGTGCCATGCCGGTAAGGACCCTACCGCCATGCCGTAAAAGGCCCTGAAAAGTCCTTTAGCAGCACCGAGGAAAGCGCTGATAGCACTTCCGCCCTCCCACAACACGGCATTAGCAGTGACCGCTAATAGCGGTGACCGTAAATAAGCAGAACTGGAAGTAGTGTCATCGCACAGGAACGGGAAAGAGCATGGCGGCCATCTTTAAAAACACAATCCATTGCCATCCTCTGCCCCCAGGACCTGCAGCCACACCAGAGCTTTCCAAAATCATCCACAGACCCACTGAGAATGCCCAAGGCCATAAAAAAAGGAGCTGAGCGGCAGCGCAAGGAGCGCTTTTCAAATGAAGAGCTCACAATGCTAACTGACACGCTTGCTGCCAACGCAGAGGTGGTGTTTGCCAATGACATGCGGCGTCCCACCCTAATCAAGAAGAAGGAGATCTGGGCAGAGCTGGCCCGTAAAGTCAGTGTGGTGGGCTCCACCCCCCGCACTGTGAAGGATGTCCGGAAGTGGTGGGACGATCTACGCCTCCGTGTACGCAGCATCCTGGCTGCCAAAAGGAGGCTGGACATGGGCACGCACGGGAGGCGGTGGAGGATCCCCAATAAAACTGCAGGAGTGGGAGGAGACCTGTGCAAGCACCATTGGGGTCGAATCAATCGAGGGAGTAGGCGAAATGGAGCGCGGTGTGCCGACATCGTCAGACGGAGTTGAGAGTCCACACAAAATACTGCACTGTGAAACATTAGGTAATCCCCCAAATGTGACCCTGAAATCATCTCATGGATGGGGCCATCAAACATACATGCACACAACCCTGCCCATATGCAGTGCACATCCCGACACAAACACATGCATGCAGCACCTCAGACACGTGTCTTCCAGACTCATGCATGAATGACCCACCCAACTGTCTAACGACCTGTATGGCCAAACATGAAGTCCGAATGCATAGAACAGCAGGAATAACATCTGCATGAAGCACGTTGACCAATCACCAATGCCATCCCTCTCTTTGTCCCCCACAGGCTCACAAACTGACAGCAATGAGCAGGACACTGCGACGCAGGCCCCACCTGATAAGAAAGCGCCTAGGGGAATGGAATCAGGCAACATGGCCAGCACGTCGAGGGCCACTGGAATGATTGCACTCCCGCAGAGGGCCAAACCCACAAAGCCTCCTACGTCACCAAGACGTGACAGTCTGCCTGAACCAATTGCAGCACCCACTCCAGCAATCCCCCCCACGCACGATCCACCCGCGGAAGGGGCACTGTCCGCTGCCAATAGCTCCATCGGCGAGGCAGCTGCCACAGCACCCATGTCCGATGTGGAGGACACTTGTAACTCGCCCACTCAACAACATACACCCAGCCCCCAGCAGTCAAAACAACCGAGCCCACGCCCCACATCACATTCCAGCAGCCATGAGCAGTCTCGGGATGAAATCATGGCAGGGTGCTGGAGTCCACCAGTGTCATCACCTGATGCTGGACAAATACAACAAGGTGCGGCACCCACCGCACAATGCAGACACAGAGGCCATGACATAGCCATCATCAGACAGCGGCAGGAGGACATCACTGCGCTGGTTGGCCAGCATGTGGGTGAGGCTGCACTTGCGAGGGAGGAGTGCAGGGAGCATGCAAGGGGTATCAGACAAGCCATAGATGCCAGCACCAACCAGCTATGTGAGGAAATGTCACTTGTGAGGCAGGTCCTCACACGCATAGCAGACGCGATGGACAGGCAGAACCCCCCACCGGCACCGGACCAACCGTGCACCTCCTCCTCTGCCAGCTCAAGGCAGACCAGCCCCCGGCGCAGGTCCTTGCGGGCTATGCCGCGCACAACCTCTCAACCCCGCAATGGTGGCAGAGGGGATGGGAACTAGGGCCAGCCAGATGTTGCTGACACATCTACAGCTATGCAGCACTGATGTACAAGCCATGTTTGGGAGTGTTGTGGGGGGAGGGGGGAAAGGGTTTTTGGGAGTGTTGTGGGGGGAGGGGGCAAAGGGTTTTGGGAGTGTTGTGGGGGAGGGGGGAAAGGGTTTTTGGGAGTGTTGTGGTGGCAGGGGGGAAAGGGTTTTTGGGAGTGTTGTGGGGGGAGGGGGGAAAGGGTGTTTGTGTAGTTGGGTCCAGGCACTTCTTTTACTTACAATACTTAATACACACTGGTGACATGACAAATCACAGGAGTGGACAATTTCATTGTGTATGTGTGCTTTACTGGTAGACAGGGCACAGTGTACATTTCACCACAAAACCCAATGCCCAAATACCCACATCCATTGAACACTATTCATCCATGTGTATTAGAAACAGTGGTCTATCAGATGCTGGCGCACAGCACGTCCCTCCTGGTCATCGCCACCTGCATGAACTGCAGCCCCATCTTCTCCCTCCTCATCCCCATTATCATCCTCACCAGGTGGTTGCAGTTCAATGTCAGGGGGCAGTGGCACATTCCGTCTGATACACATATTGTGCTGCATGACACATGCCAGGGTGATCTTGGCCACCTTCTCATGCCCGTACAGGAGTGCCCCACCCGACCTGCTGAGGCACCGGAACCGTGTCTTCAATAGGCTAAATGTCTGCTCAATTACCACGCGGGTATGGGTATGTGCACAATTGTATTCCTCTTCGTGCCTGTCCTGGGGGTTCCATACAGGGGTAAGGAGCCACCTCTTCAGGGGATAGCCAGCATCACCTGCATGGGTGCAACAATGGGTATGTGTAAGGGTTTACATCAAGTGGAACCTGTGCATATCACACAAATCAACTTTGCATTGTGAATGACATCCACATATACCTGCATGCATGGAGGTAATCAAAGTAACTGCAATGTGGGAAAATGATGTATTCCTTGCAAGTGGACATGCACCGTGCATGCCCATGGCAGTTGATGCCATGTACTGGGTGAGGCCCACTTATTTGTGTATTTTGGTTCAGGCACCGTTTGGAACACACTGCTAATGAACTGCCATTCTGAAGTTGATGTCCCCATGCTGTCATGCGGCACTTCTGTAGTAGTGTACGGGTGTGCATCAGTATGATGGATAGAGGTGATCCCTTTGTATGCACTCAAGGTCGCATTTCCGTTGTGATGATGTTCCGCGTACGTTTCCATTGTCCATATTGGCTGCATGTAGCTGTGTTATAGGGGTTATGGTCTGATGTGCAATGTGCATGTTGATGGATATGGCATGATTGGGTTCATGGGTTTATTTCATTGTTGTGCAGCTTACTACTTGCATGCGGTTTCCATGTGTCAGGTCCAGTGTGGGCTGCCTCGGGGGACAGTGGTGTAATTCTGTATGGGCATAGTTAACCATGACAACTAATGACACCCGGTTGGTTAGAGTATGCTTCTCACCCCCCCAATCACACCCAGTTGAAGTATGCTTCTATCCCCCCAATCACACCCGGTTGGAGTTTGCTTCTCTCCCCCCAATCACACCCGGTTGGATTATTCTTCTCTCCCCCCCAATCACACCCGGTTGGAGTATGCTTCTCTCCCCCCCCATCACACCCGGTTGGAGTATGCTTCTCTGCACCCCCCAATCACACCCGTTTGAAGTATGCTTCTCACCCCCCGAATGAACTGCCCACATTACAATGCCATGTGCTTGCCATGCTACTCACCAAGTAGCCACGAACGTTGTCCAGCATGTTGCTCTATGTAGCTGGTATCGTTGAGTTCTGCAGGACCATTGAATCATGGGTTAATCCGGGATAGCGGGCACAACAATGTGTGATGATCTTGTTGGAGTCACATTCCATTTGGACGTTGATGGAGTGGTATTGCTTTCTATTTCGATACACTGCCTCATTGGCATGTGGGACAACCAATTCCACATGGGCACAGTTGATGGCCCCAATGCAACCTGGGATGCCTGCCAGTGAATGGAAGCCAATCTTGGTGTTAGAGATGTCCTGGGCAGTCCGTGGCAGGGAAATGTGTTCACTTGTGTGCTTCAGGAGGGCATTGAGCACCTGGTTCAGCGTGCATGAAAATACTGGTTGTGATATGCCATGCATCTGTCCTACCGTATGCTGGTAGGTGCCTGTGGCCAGGAAGTGGAACACAGTTACCACCTTCAGTAGAGGGGGGATGGCAGTACGGATGTCTATGAGGCTGACTATATCATTGTGTACCATGTCCACAATGGTGGTGATGGTATCCCAGTCCAAATGGTACAGTGTGTGTATCTGCTCAGGGGTTAGGTTGAATGGACTGGCTCTGATTCTAGGTTTCGTGGCTGCCTCTGTGGTACAACTAGATGCACTGGTGGGGCTTGTTGTGCCTGTCTCGCCCTCCTCCTCCTCCTGCGTCTCCTCTGTGCTGCCTGTTGTTGTTGTTGCAATGCAATCATGTCCTCCAGGCCATGTAATGCTGCTAGTATTGGAATCATTTTGGTGTGTGAATGGGTGTGGGAAGGGGTGTGGTGTGCTCCTTTTGTGCTGGCCCAGTCTCCATTGCCTCCACCTGTGCTGATTGTGGTCACCTGTGGCGGTTGGGAACACTGCACATGGACCTTTACGGGTCGTCGCAATGCCGCTATTTCCGACATGCCAGTATGGGCTTTTTGGGACTGCTCCATGCCGCTATTTGCATGTTCGCATGTCTTGTAATGGACTCCTATTTCCGCCATGCCGCTATTGATGCCATGAAGGGTCGCGCGCCCATGACCATGGTGCTATTAGAGGCACCGTACTTAGCGGTGCCGGTAATAGCGGGTAGGCGGGTCATAATTGGAAGGTGTGGTTAGCGATGCCGGTAATCCTTTACCGGAATTGTTTTTCCCTTAACACCTACCATGTAATGAGGCCCCAAGTGCGGGTGAAAGTCAAAGTAAAGTTTATCTAAAACCAAAATAGGGCAAGCAGAGATCTCTTCAAACTCTGAGAGCGTTCTGCCCAACATCACTCCAACAGTACTTTAAAAAGGGTTACAGCATCATAAATGACATCACTACATAGGTTACATTTATTACATTTTCGTTGGTGAAGTCCAAAATCCAGTGTAGGCGGTGCCGCCAAATGATTGGATAGTTGCTTGGTGGAAGGCGGACATCACGTGCTTCAGCCGGCTGGTCAGTGTGAGGTGTGAGGTGATGTTTATGTGGGGTGATTAATACTAACTATCTAATCCAGACACCAATTCAAAATATGCAATAAAAAGACACTCATAAAAAACATCATTGGCATTTTGACAGTGGGGGAGAATCATATATTTCACACTTATCTATACATACATTTATCTGGTGTACCTGAAAGGGGGGACAGGTATGGGGGTCATTGTATGACAGGGGGCAGGGGAGTGAATACTCTGCGCAGGCTCAATGGAAGGGTGAGAGGCTACATTTGTTGCATTAAGGCATCAGTGAGACATGGCCTCTGGCTGCATCATTGTCAGGAGGATGTGTGGTGGCTGTGCGCCCTTGTGATGTGGCGCTGCTGGAGTTGGGAGAGAAGGCCATGTAGCTTGTCGAGTTTGGCCCAATTCTATTAGTGGGATTATACGTAAACCATTGGAATAGTGTGAAAACATAGTTGCTGTCACTTCTGCTGGAATGCTATTTCTAGTAGTTTCTGTGCCATTACTACTTTACTTGTGTTGTTCTGTCACCAGAGAAGGTCAGTGGATTATTGACTACACCCTCTCTTTTCCCATAGTTCCTTTTCCTCAGCTGGCACATCCTGCTGCAACTCTTATATTTGAGATGCTGGCATGAAGTTGTATCCCTCCCCTTGCTCTTCCTCCACGTGTTTTTGTAATATGTACTCACCTGTAGTTGCCCTTATTAGGTAACACGCTTCTGTGCAGGCAGCATCCGCTGCCGCATTCCCTAATGAAATGACAGCATTCTTGTTTGTGTGGGCCTGGCATTTTACTAGTGCTACAACTGTTGGCTCCTTGAATGCCTCTATTAATTCTGCAAGCAGTTCAGCATGCTGCACAGGGGAACAATCCGCTCTTCTAAATCGTGCCCTTCCCCATCGTGCCAATCCCCTATGCACTGTTGTCATCATATATGTGGAGTCAGTGTATTTTGTTACTGCACTTCTTTTGGCTGTGTGCAGTGCTTCAATTAGCACCACTTGTTCAGCTGCTTGTGCCAAAAAATGGGCAGGTAATCTTTTTTGGACAATCACCTCATACTCCCCTTCCTCCAATCGCACCACTGCCGCCCCTACGTGTTTTTCTCCTGTTTCATAATTTATTGATGCTGATCCATCCACAAAGTACACTTCTTCAGTCAGTGCATCTTCATTTGCTGTGGGTGTACTGTCATCTTCCCCCCTGAATGTGGCAAAATCGTGAATTTGCAAATCTTCCACTGTGCAAGCTTCTGTGAGGAAGGTGGCTGGGTTTACGTTTTTACATCACACTGTGTATGTTTGCACTTGATAATATTATTTCATAGGCTGTGGCTCTCCGTGTTGTTAATGTACTCTTTGACCTTTCAATTATGGCAAACAGTGAATGCTCCACATATAGAGTTTCGGAGCATCCCATCACAATGGTTGCACTTTTTTCAATGGCAAACGCTGCACCTGTGCAAGCTTGTTCACACACAAGGTGTCCCTGCATCCCTGCATCACTGCTTCTAGTGTACCACTGTAGTACGCTAGAGGCTTGTGGCCCAATTATGTTTTTTGTGTCAGTACTGCTGTGATGAGTGTCCCATCACAATGTGAAAATAAATAAAATATAATCTGGTGTGGATAGGACGGGTGCTGTCGATATCAGTTCTTTCAACGTGTTGAAGGCAGTGTGCATTTCTTGTGTCTATTGTATTGCTGCGCTTTCCCTTTGTGCTTTAGGGCTTGTAGGAGAGGTTTTGTGTATCCTGCATATTCTGATATCCAAGCACGGCAATAATTGCACATGCTGAGAAATTTCTGCATCTCTTTCACTGTTTTGGGCTCACTTACAGCCCGCACTGCAGCTGCTCTGTCGGGTATTATCCTTTTGCCATCTTTTGATATCAGCAGGCCCAAATACAATACTTCTATCAGACAATATTACAACTTCTCCCTGTCCACCTTCTAGCCTTTGTATGCCAGTAATGTCAATAGTGTTACAGAATCCTGTCTGCATTCATCTTCATTCTTCCCACAAATCAAGAGGTCATCTACGTACTGAATGATCATGCTCTTTTTTGTTAACATTTCCGAGATCTTCATGTAAAATTCTATCAAATATACTTGGGCTCTCAGCGTATCCCTGGGGCAATCTGCAGTGTTCATATCTATTCCCCCCCAGGGTAAATGCTGTCAAATACTGGGACTCGGGATCCAGTGGTACTTTGAAAAATGCATTCTTCAAATCCACCACTGTGAAACATGACGCATATTTGGGTATGCTGCACAGGATCGATGCTTGGTGTGGGACAAGCAGGAACTCTTTTTGTATGACGTAATTGAGGGGACGTAGATCATGTATCATTCTCCAAGCCCCTCCCTTTGCCTTTTTAATGGGATATATACAAGTATTACATGGATAATTTGAAGGTACTATGGTCCCTTGCTGTAGTAAGGCGTGTATTGTTTCTTTTTTTCCTTCTTCTGCCTCTCGTGACAGGGGGTATTGCTTTACCCGGAGAAGTAATGCCCGAGGCTTCAGTTTTATTTTTACAGGTGTTACCTCATGCAACAATCCTACATCATGTGGGCCAGTTGTCCACAAGTCTGCTGGTACATGTAGCATGTCTTCATTAAAAAATGCTGGTTGTGCGCTCACTACGGCCATAAATGGGAGGGGCACTTGTCTGTTCTGAATCATTATGTCACAGGGAATTGCTATCTCATTACTATTTCCCCATCACTGTCTGAGTCAATGAAAAGCTCCTCATTAGACAAATCTCGCAAGGCTGTCTTGGCATTTATGCACAGCACTGTTCGCCATTCACATCCATGTATGTCTAGTCCAATCACTGCCATTCATTGTGCTGATACCTGTACCCCATGTAAGTCTAGGGCCACAACCTACCCTGCCACTATGTCAGGGCGTGCTATGGGATGAAACACAAATTCTGATGGCACACTCCATTCTTGGCGTTTTAACTATGGTACAACTCGCGCCAATGTTTTTAACCCCTGGAGGAACATGTCTGAATCTACAGGTATTCCACGCACCTGCTGTGCCGTGGCTTGTGTGTGTATTACGAGCATTGCTCACATCGCACATATCTCAGGGGTTGAGTACACTATCCCTCTCTCTGTGAAAAAGATAGTCATATTGAGCTTGCTATGGAGGTCCCTTCCCAGTAAATTTATGGGCGAGTCTTTGTAATACAGTTGGGGTGCTCGCACTGTTTTTCCCCACACTGTTACCTCCAATTCTTCTGTATATGGAACCTCGACCACCGCACCAGAAAACACCTGCCTCTCCATTTTAAGATTAGGCAGCGGAAACCTGCCTTCTCATAGGCACAATTTTTCTGCTCCGACTGTTTGTTCCATATCTACGCCCCCACAAGTGGTTCCTCTGCTACATTGAGGGTCATTGATAGTATTGGACATGAAAGCGCTTCCTGTGGGCTGTCCTATGTGGAGTACATTGTGTCCTCCCCACTGTCAAAAAGGTTGCCTGATACCACTGCTGTTCCTCTGAAAGGTGCAGGGGCACGATTTGCTGTCATGACGAAGGGGTTTCCGCGAACCAGGGCCATGTTCCTCTGAATTGTGGGTGTTGTTGTGTTTTTTGGGGAGGTGTTCTGTTTTCGTCTATGTACCTGGGATCGGGTGGCTCTTCTCTCCTACCGCCACCCATAGGCAGCCCGTGTGGGATTCCTGGGTGGAGGTGGCCATATTGTTGTTCATTCTGATATGAGTTCATGGGGCGGCTTCGACACTCTCTTGAAAAATGTCCCCACCTCCTATCTGGTTCCCTGCTGCCACCTCCCACACTTCCAGCATGCCCCTTGTCTACCTCCCCTGGGACCTTGTCCTCCATAACCTACATACCCGTACCCACCCCTTCTTGACCCCCTGTATCCACCTCGTCCACCACGGGTGCTCCTTACTTGCCATTGTGGCCCTCCATATTGTTCCTCACCATTCCACTGTTCCTGTCCATTCCCTACCCAGTTTGTGGCCATCCTTGCCTGTATGGCTAGCAGCCCTTCCTCCTCCTCTCATTCTCTTTCTGCTGGGAGGGCGGCTACTGCTGCTGTGACTTTCACTAGTTCTGTCTGTATTCATTTAGCCTTGTCTGCCAGTCTCTTTTGGGCTAGCTCCCTTTCCCTTTCTTTTATTCTTTTACAATGGTGCACTAAGATGCTCTGTATCTCTGGCCAGCCCTTGGCTTCTATCCTAGCTATTTTATCAAGACCCTTCTGCACTTCTTTCGGGAGCCCTCTTTTGATTATGAAATAAAACAGGGTGGTTGATTGATCCCAAGCCATGCCCGTCTCTGCTCTCCAGATCTCCTGCACTCAGAGTATGAAGGCCATTGCAACGCCCTCATCTCCCATTGTGCATTGCATTACAGACTGTGGGCCTCATCACAACTTCGGCGGTAACCCTTAAATCCGGCGGTAGCGCTATTACCGCCGGATTTAAGGGTCCACCGAATCAGGGCTTTGGCGGATTTCACCCCAGCTCTGAGCTGGGGGGAAATCCGCTGAAAATTTGCGCTATTACCGCCGGCGGGAAATCTACCGGCGGTATTAGTGCGAAGATTCCCCATTGAGCCCAATGGGGAATGGGGAATTCCCGAATGGGCTCAGTGGGGAATGGGGACTTACATTACCGTCGAACTCGTGATCCGGCGCTACTAGCGCCGGGGAGTTCGGCGGTAGGGCTAATACCGCCCGCACTAATAGCGTTACCGTTACCGCCCAAGTCGTGATGAGGCCCTGTAAATCTGGTGTATCAGGAAAAGTTTCTCTTAGTGCATCCTATACTCTTGCTCTTACTGTATAAAAAGATGCCCCATCATGGTGGTCACAGTATAGTGTTATTCCAGGGAAGCCTGCCTTTGCCCACTCCCTGTTGGCTTGATCACTTACTGCAGACACTTATAAGCTTTTGACATCACCTACTGCTAATGGAACCCCAGCAGTGTTTTTCTCAAATGCCTATATCCACTTACTTGCCCCTCTGAGAGCGGGGGTAGAGTTTTTAGTAAACTTTCTTTATCCATCTGGGCCCTGGGTATATAATGGGGTCTTCCTCCCCCTCTGTGTATCAATGGTAATTGTAATTTATTTCTTGCTGATTTCCCTGTACTTGCCTTCACCCCCTTTTTCCCCAGTACTGCCATTCTTAACCTTCCATTCCATTCTTCTTCCATTACCCTCCCCAAGGAAGACTGTTCTATTCCTGCCGCCACCCTGCCTGTTGCACACCCCAACCTCCTCTCTTCCTCTTCTATGTCGCACCAATATTCTTCCTCTCTATCTGATGCCATGTCTCTTCCTTCTGTGCCCACCTTACTTATAGCTTGATCTATTTCTATTATTCTCGTGGGTGTATCATTAATTCGGAACAGTAATTTTCCCTTCTTCCACCCCTCCTCTGTTGACCTCTCCAGTGTTTGTGCCATCTGTGTTTGTTCAGCTCTGAGGGTAGTGGAGCTTCCATGTTCACATATATCTCTCAATCGTAATAATTCTGTTCGGGCCATTGTTAATTGTGAGTCTAAGTCTTGGGCAAATTTTTCGATATCTATTGCAGGGGTACTTACCTGACCACTTGTTCTTGGACACTCATATGGGGGTGGTGCTGGGCTGTCAGTTGGGGTGTGGAGGGGGCGTGGGCTTTGACACATACACTGGGTCACTATACCCTTCTGCTGGGACTGGCTTTGGCAGGAGGGGATATAATCGTGTGACCTCTATCCCACATTCCTTCTCTTCTCCCTCCCTTTCATTATTATTTGCTGCCAGGAGAGATGTGCCCTATTCCTTTACCTTCCTTGGAGGCATTTCCTCGAAGAGTCTCCACAAGTCTAATATTTCTCGTCTATTCTGCAATTGTTTGCCTTTGTACTTCACAAACAAACAGGTGGCTACCTTATCTAGGACATTCTTATCGAACGACCCTCCTTTTGGGCCATACCTGAGGTAAGCCTTCCTCTTTCAACTTTGTGATCCACTGGTCATGGTATTTAGTGATCCTGTCTGCATAGCCTGGAAAACTTTGGCAAATATCTGACAATGGTCTCCCTGCACCCATCCTGTCTTAACAATGCCTTTCAAACCTTGTGAGTCAGTATAACAATGCAATTCACAATACTTCATTTCTTCACTTCTTTGTATCTCACCTTCGTGACACTATATTTGGTCATCTACAATCTGACTATGACAGAGTGTGTAAAATCAATTATGCAAAATTGCTTTTTATCACTGCATATCCATGTACATTGTACGCAACAGACATAACAAGACGATTACACAACAATGACCGTTAAACATATCACATGTAACAATTAACATAAATCCTCGCTTCCTGTCCCCCTTTACTCTTACAATATTTTCCCTTGATATGCCAGCCCGTTCCCTATCTCAATCCCTTACGTACCATCCCCTTATCCAAGAAAAAAGAATAGATGAAGCATTTCTAAATACTATTCTGAGTCTTCTCGTTATATAGACGCCTATTTTTCCACTTATTTTCCTCGTTATACCCAGTACTAGTTGAGATAGCACTATGTGGCGCCGCCTTCCACCCCCTTGCGGAGCTAGGTTCCCGTATCCCTTTTCACCTTTAACTCGTCCTAATGGCCATATGCAGAAAGAAAGAAGAATAGATTTAAGCCCACAAGTAATTTTCTGTTATGTGAACTCTTCTCCGCTCCAGTTTCCCTTTTCTCTAACCCTAATATCCTATTATCTGACTCCTTACACTATTTTTCTACTCTCCCCCTCGTTCCTTTTTATGTCGCTTGCACTTGATACTCACAGGTCCGTCTTGATCCGAGACCCTCCAGACCCGGTCTGTCAAGGCGCTGCCCCACACTCAATGGGCGCACCTGGCTCGGCCGAGTGGCACTGTGGGTTTTTGCAATGCCGAGACCCGTACCATCTCGACCTGCTGCGTGCGCACGTCTAGGTGTACCGGTTGCCATTGGCGGGAAGCTCTTTGAGGGGGCACGCCCTGGGTCTCCGCTGTGGCCCGGGACATCTTGTGCCAGAAGTAACGGAAGGACAAAATCACGTCCAGGGGTCACCAAATGAAAGTGTGAGTCCCCAAAAAACACAATCAAATCTCCCCAATGAAAGTCAATAATGGCCACACCCCAGGAGGGAATGAGACCAAGACCAAGTGCGGGTGAAAGTAAAAGTAAAGTTTATCTAAAACCAAAATAGGGCAAGCTGAGAACTCTGCAAACTCTGAGAGCGGTCTGCCCGCCATCACTCCAACAGTACTTTAAAAAGGGTTACAGCATCATAAATGATGTCACTACATAGTTTACATTTATTACATTTTCATTAGTGAAGTCCAAAATCTATTATGGTTGTGTAGGCGCCGTCTCCAAATGATTGGATAGATGCTTGGCGGGAAGGCGGACATCACGTGCTTCAGCCGGGCTGGTCAGTGTGATGTGGTGTTTATGGGGCACCGGATGGGATGATTAATACTAACTATCTAATCTAGACACCACTTCAAAGTATGCAATAAAAAGACACTCAAAAAAACATCATTGGCATTTTGACAGTGGGGGAGAATCATATAATTCACACTTATCTACACATACATTTAGCTGGTTCACCTGAAAGGGGGGACAGGTATGGGGGTCATCGTATGAAGGGGGCAGGGGAGTGAATACTCTGTGCAGGCTCAGCGGAAGGGTGAGAGGCTACATTTGTTGCATTAAGGCATCAGTGAGACATGGCCTCTGGCTGCAGCATTATCAGGAGGATGGGGAAAACGGTTGGGGGTTGTGCGCCTTTGGGGTTCAGCGCTGCTGGAGTTGAGAGAGAAGGCCCTGCAGCTTGTCGAGTTTGGCCCAATTCAATTAGTGGGATTATACGTAAACCATTGGAATAGGGTCAAAACATATTTGCCTTCACTTTATTTACAACAAGTGATACGCAAGGATTGATCATATTGTGGGCTATGTCTTTGCATTTACCATGGTTACCGTGCTACAGAATGGCTCTATTTACGTTAACCTTGTGGCCTCACCATTTATATTGTGCGCATGCGGTTCTTATACCATTTGAATACATTTGCAAATATACATAATATTGAGACACCAATGAGCATGTGGACCATACATTTTGTATCATAGCAACCAAATCATCTAACATCTCATACACTTGCAGGGACCTTTGGTAGTGAACAGTATGTGACCAACATTATGGGACATCAACTTGTGAATCATGATATACTCATTGCAATTTATTCAGATAGGTTAATTATTGATCGTTCTTTTACATCTCATAGAGACAGCTCCCTCATCCTCAAACACAAGAGGGGATTTATTGCCTTACGGAGGGGATTAGTATTGTGGGTGAAACAGGGTGGCACATAGTCATAAAGCATGCATCTAAATCAAAAGGGGTGCAAGGTTGAGGGGTTATACACAATATATATCTTTAGGGTAGAGTCTGCAAATCATGTGGCATGTTTGTGGAGATGGATTGTTTTTTCCAGGCCCAAGCTCTTGCCCAGTCATTCACAGGTCAGTGATGAAAGGAGGAAGGTGTGAGATACAGTGCTTGACTTGTTACTGTTCGCGCCCAGTCTCCCCTGAGAACATGGCTGCTGCAGGGACACAAAGGGGAGGCAGTGGGGGCCGTAGCTGACTAACTGAGCACGGCACCAGGGGAGAGCTGCAGGCCTGCAGGCTGGCTTTGCTGTGAGGCCTGCTTCAGCAAGTACAAAATGGAGTTGGGTTTAGTACAAAATGGAGTCAGTAATCAGCCCTCTTCAGCCCTCCGATGAACGTTGCATCCATATGTGTCATTCCATGGCTGTCTGGCACTTCTGGCCACAGGCGCATTGGGCAGCCGCGGGATGAGCATTGTGTGCAAATGGACAGGAATGGAGGGGTGGGGGCCTAAAAGACCTTTCCTCCCATACACAAATAACAGCTGCACCCCTGCGCAGTCTCCCCCCTAAGTAACGGCTGCACTGCAGCCAGTCTGAGTGAGGCCCAACGTTAGTAACGGCTACACCTCTGTGATCCTGTCAATCCTCCACGCTACGCCCTACGTACCGAGACAGCTGCCAAATACCCAGACTGTACAGCAGCACCCTCAAGCCTAGACACCTCCCCTAAGACCCCCTCACCTCCGACACCACCCCCAGGCAGCCCCACAGGTCTTCACACCACCCACCATCCCCCTTCCCTCCAACACTTTCCCCAGGGTGCCCCACAGGTCCTCTCCCCACCCACCAGACCCCCTTAACTCAGACAACACCCTCAGGAAGCCCCACAGGTCCTCACACCACTTACGATCCCCCTTACCTCCAACACTACCCCCGGGCAGCCCCACAGATCCCCATCCGCCCACGAGCCGCCCTCACCTCTGACACCACCCCCAGAGAGCCCTACAGCTCCTCACACCACCCACCAGCCCCCCTCACCTTCGACACTACCCTCAGGCAGCTCTGGGGTTCCTCACACCACCCACCAGCCCACCTCACCTCTGACAACACCCCCAGGCAGCCTCACAGATCCTCAAATACCCCACCACCCCCCACCTCAGATGACACCCCCAGGCAACCCTACAGGTCCTCACACCACCCACCAGCCTACCACACCTCTGATGACACCACAGCCTGGCCTTACCACATAACCCCCTACCAGTCCAAACATACCTCGTTTCCACTTGCCTGCCACTAACATGAAGCACACTGGCCACATACCCACCCATAGACATATCAACGGAGGGCACTGATGCAGAATCCATGTCTGCAGCTCATCACAGGACTCCCTGGTATATCACAATCAATGGCAGACCAACATGACAGCAGAATGTAGCACCAGATACACAGTGAAAGCACCATGTATGTGTGACACAGTAAAGCAATGGAATGCAATTTGACATATAATTGTGCCCATGTGCCATTGCAATGGCCCAAAGTGCCATAGGTGAATGACCGAGGAAGACACAAGTCCAAGTCATCACTTAAAGGACAGGGTCACATGTAATGTGAGTGCATAGTAGAAAGCAACAACCATTGAATGAAGGGACACAGGTAGGAAAGCACAGCATTCCAAGGCCCTGCAACTAACACAAGTTGAACAGGCATGTGTCATGATGATGCAAATTAAGTCTGAGAGTCTGTGAGCCAAGTAGATAGATAGGTGACGTGTACAGCCAGATATATAAAAAAACTCACATGTGATGATGAAGCATTACAGTGGCAGATATGCAGCATGACATGAGAGCACCCACTGGCTGGTACCTAATGTTTGTAGGTGGGTGTCCATGCATTGGGGGGCAACCCCCCAACTGCACAATTGATGCCTGTATGACACACATTCACAGTTAGGCCCCCAAACCATGTGACAGTCACAGAACAAATGCATAATTAAATAAAACTAAACCAAATGAAGCACATGAACATAGAGACAATTGTGTAATGAACAAAGAGAAAACGATATTAGCAATGTGTACACTATGATAACAAACTACGTGGAAGGGGGAAATGTCCAAGGGTAAAAATCTAAAAAAAAGCCCAAAAATGAAAACAAAACAATGAACTAAATAACTAGGCAGCAGACTCAATAGTCTCTCATGCCATCCTCCAAGGCAGATTCATCGTCCTCTACTTGGAGGTGGGCCGCCGTCCAGTCCTGGATACCCTGCAGGCTCTCCCTCAACCTTCACACGTCCTCCTCCGTATCCCTAGAAGCCTCCTCCAATATGGCAACCCGGCTCAGTGTCCTTCCATCTGGCACCTCTGGCCTTGCCCTAGCAACCCTTGCCATCCTTGCACGCTGCTTCTCTGCCATCAGCTGTATCTTAAGGTCCATCTTACCTGGTCAGATAGCACGGCGAGTAGAGCGCTAGCTTTGACATCCTTGCAGAGCCCCCTGACGCAGGTTCAAATCCCGGCAGGGCCAAACTCAGCCTTTCATCCTTCCGAGGTTGATAAATGAGCACCACACACCGTGGGTAATAATAAGGAGCGCTCAGATGCCTGAGGCTTCATAGTGCTATAAAAATGATAAATTATTATTATTATTTATCCGGATGCCCACCAATTTGCGAAAGCACCTGCGCTCCTCCTGCCAAGATACTGTATGTTGCTGCATTGCTTGCCTCCTCGGTGTTGATGGGCTCTGCAAGGATTTCCCCTGGCCACTCCTATACTGCCACTGCCTGGCCAAGCGTACGCTGTGCAAGTACACCCGCCATCTGGATGTTGTACCATGGAGGGGTACAGTACCAGCAATATCTTGATGTGCCAGCTATCCCACTGATTCCTGTTCCTGTGCAGGTGCCTGGTCAGGCACACCAACTACCACCTCTGTACTTGCCGAGACATCCGCCTGAGGCATTGATATGCTGACCAACAGACAGAGCAGTGTGGTTGGGATTGGAGTAGAGGGGGCCATGATGGAAACTGGCACAGAAAGCCCCCCGGAGGACAACTGGGGCACAGAAGAGGCATTGGAGGAGGGGGCAACTGAATGTGCCAGAGCACAGAGATCACCCCAGAGCACTGCATGAGCAAGCTGGCCCAGGTAGAGGGCCATAGATTTGTGACGCTGTCAGTGCTTGGAACGCAAAGCTCTCACATCATCAT